>NC_134687.1:552826959-553071959 GCF_050947455.1 Rhinoderma darwinii
CAGACACGGCAAAAGTGGAAGACTAGAAGAGGAAAAATTAAAAATTAATAGACATACAGTATAAAAACACAAAATTTAAAAAATGGTAGGAGAATTATAGGAAGGACGCAAAGCTAAGTGTCTCATTCAGACCAACAGGGGCCATTGTTCCAAGGGTGATAATCCACTTGCACTCCCTCTGAGCTAACAATTTCTTGACGTCCCCACCTCTGATACCACAAATCACCCTGTCTATCCCCCATGCTTTAAATGATTTTGGATCACCTGCATGATAGGTTTTAAAATGTTTGGGGATTGTTTTGAGCAGTGTGAGATCTTCAATGTCCCTAGCAGCGACTATGTCGCGCACATGTTCTCTAATTCTGATCCGTAATTGTCTGGATGTCAGACCAATATATACCTTCGAGCAGCCGCATGTAGCATAATATATGACATTCGTTGTGCTGCAAGATATATAGTGACGGATCTTAAACTCTCTATTCTCAGTCATAGAGGAAAAAATAGATGTACGGACCATATTTGTGCACGCCACACAGTCGCCGCATGGGTAACAACCCTGTCTAGGGTTTCTTGATGAAAATACATTAAGTTCTTTTGGCACGTAGTGGCTTTTCACCAGCATGTCTTTTAAATTCATACTTCTACGTGCCGTCATTTGTGGTTTTAGAGATAATTTATCGACAAAAGCGGGTTCTGAATGCAGAATTGGCCAGTGTTTTTCCAGCACCACTCTCATCGCTTGCCACTGATTGTTATATGTGGTAATATAACGGATGTTATTATCTTCACTCTTATTAATGGTATTCTTAATTGGTGGGTGCAGAATGGAATTACGATCTGTAGTTTTTGCCCTTCTGTAGCCCTTCTTAATACTTCTGTGGCTATATCCCCTGTCTCGGAATCTCTCCTCTAAATCTCTTGATTGCCTCTCAAAGTTACCGTCTGAAGAGCAGATGCGCCTCATTCTCAAGAATTGGCCAATGTAACAGGCGGAGTAGAGAACTTGACCAACCCCTGAGCCCTTAATGGCTTTTGAGAGGTGTATTATCAATAGCAGAGACTTTGATTGGGGTACTCAGCTGAAAAGTGGCTAGCCAATCTTTTTGCAACCTGAAAAGCTAAGAAAGTAACCGCAGAACCACAATCTTCAAAAGCTTGACCAGAAATATTAACATTATTAAACCATACATTAACTGGCAAAAGGATTTTTTTTTGAAAATGTGGGAAAAACCTGACTGCCCAGATGGCATTCCCAGGGGCCAACTAGGCTCTGAAGTTTTCCATAGCTGGATGTTCTGGACACTTGAAACAGTTCTTGAGTGTATGACCAGCGTCCCCACAATAGAAACACAGTCCCTTGTGTTTTCGAAAATGTCTCCGTTCCTGAGAAGAAATAGTGGAGCCCAACTGCATGGGCTCTTGTGCATCAGATGAAGGGCTCTCAGCGCAGGGAAGGGGAGCGGCCATCACTGATCTTTCATTTCTGCGCTCATGTAGTCGTCGATCCAAACGCACAAGTGTCATGGTATCCTCTAGAGTCAAGGGCGGAGGGTAATTTATTAAGAGATCTTTCAAAGTTTGAGAAAGGCCTCGGCGGAATTGGCATCGGAGTGAAGCATCATTCCATAGTGAAGAAATAGGCCATCGTCTAAATTCCGAACAATATTCTTCGACAGGATGCATTCCTTGCTGGAGAGATAACAGATTGGCCTCAGCCACTACCGTGCTATCTAGTTCTCCGTACATTAAAGCTAGGGCCGCAAAGAAGGTCTCCACAGAAAAAAGTTCAGGGGCAACAGGTCCCAATGAAAAGGCCCAGGTTTGAGGATCACCCTGCAGTAGTGAAATGACGATACCCACTCGCTGTTGCTCACTACCCGAGGAGATAGGTCTTAGTCGAAAATAAAATTTACAACTCTCCCTGAAAATTACTGAACGACTTACATTCACCAAAGAAATGATCAGGTAAGTTCACCTTAGGTACCACTGGAGCTGCGAATAGAACGACTGCTTGGGCCTGCGTAGTTTCATGATCTTGGACCCTCACGTCCAGACCTTGAACGAGCTGAGTCAGATTGTCCATCTGTTCCAACAGGGCTTGCCTAGGTTCCATCGTGAAAGGTTATATTATAAATGGGCTTGTGATTATGTTATGGAATTGCAAGTTGAGCAATTCCCTAAATGCTGCTGGAGACTGCCGGGAGAAAGCGTGCAAATAAATCTGCAATGTCAAATCTGTCACAACTCTGATTAACATAGTATAAGGCTACTCTAAGGTCTTCGCCAGAGCCGACAGCAAGGCAGAATGGTTTTTGCTGCATAGAATCCAGGTTGTCTTAGCAGAGTTCAGTGTTGGATAAGAAGTGCAATGCAGGAAAACCTGAACAGGAACCAGACAGCCAGAGGGTATACAGAACGTCCAGAACAGTAAGCAAGTGAATATCAGTTAAACCAAAAATCAGAACCAGCTGGGAGCAGATAATCAAAATTGGTAAACAAAGGGTTACCCAAATAAACGCTGAGGTCGATTTCCAAGAAGTCCAGAAGTCAGAGGTAAAGGGTGTAAGTAAGTAGCGTGATCAAAACACATGCAGACAGGAAAATCACAAACAAAGAACAGGTGGAGGAAGCTAGGTATAGCCTCAGGCTATCCAGAGAAAAGATCAATGCATATCAACACATACTCATAGGTTACCGACCTTTGGCAATTGTATAAAATCAATCTGTAGTCTCTGGAACAGGCATAATGGCCTGGGATGCACCTTTGTGGCACCTTCACAGTTCTCCCTGCATTATGGCAAGCACAGACAACACACCCTGGACAAACTTGGCAGCAGTATTTTTGAATCCCGGGGCTACCCAGTGCTTACTTACCATATTTATTATTGCTGTCTTTGACTGGTGAATAGGGCCATGTAAAGGGGCGCACATCATAAGGTATAATACCCTTGCCAGGCACAGTTTAGTACTTACAGCCCATACCCCATTCTCACCTAACTGAGCACACTTAGTTGTCCATTATTCTTTCTCCTTGTTCGAGACTTGGTTCTATAACTTACCCAGTTGATCCAAATCTACCTCTCCTGCCTTTGGCAAGGCTTCCACAACATACATCATCACGGGAAGGGGGAGCTGCTAAGGCAGCCGCGTCTACCCTTCGATTTACTTCTGCTACACGTCTGCTCCTTGGTATGTGCTTGCACCTTAACTATTGCCATCTGGGTAGGCAGCTCAAGTGCTCTGAAGAGCTGGGCTACCATATTTGCGTACTTAATGGCTTTCCCTGAGGACGCAACAAAGTCCCTGCTGTGCCAAATGGGACCATATTCATGTGCAATGCCACATACATACCTGGAATCAGTGAAAATGTTTGCTGCCTCATCCTTCGCCATTATACAAGCCTAAGGGAGTGCTTTCAGCTCTGCCTCTTGAGCTGACATACTAGGATGAAGTGCCTTCTGCTTAATTACATCATGGAGGGTAACTATGGCATACCCAGTGTATGGTTTCCCGTCTTGATAATATCGGGACCCATCTACAAACAGTTCTAGATCAGCATTGGCTATGGGAGATTCATGTACATTATCTAACTCCATGGTCGCTATTTTCATCAGTTCATGTTCATCATGTTCAAGGATATCTTCTTGATCTCCTTGCTCTAGTGTCACTGGGAGCAAAGTAGCTGGAGTCAAAGTGACATCTTTTGATGGTCACATTAGGCGGCATGAGTAGGCCACCTCATACTTACTTAGTCTGGCCTTTGACAGATGTTTAGTCTTAGCTTGTGACAACAATTCCTGTACTGAGTGAGGTACTTGTATCACCAGTGTATGTTTTAGTACAATGTTACTAACTGTCTTTGAGCACCGCACAAGCTGGTTCTGCTCTCATACAAGATGGTGCCCCCCTGATAACGGAGTCTAGTTGTGTAGAGTAGCAGCCCAAGGGTCTCTGTTTTCCACCATGTTGCTGGGTCAACAACCCTTGTACATGTCCTTGTTTTTCATGACAGAAAAGTGTGAAGGGCAAGTTGTAATTGGGAAATCCTAGCACTGGTGCTGCAGGCACAGTTTTCTTTAACTGTTTGAATAAGCTTTCCATTTCATCAGTCATTTTGAAAAGTCCTCCCTTGTTACATGTTGCTATTAGATCATAAAGAGGCTGCATCAGGGAAGAAGCTGATCGTGTCTTCTTTACACTAGTGTCCCTGTCCACTACACATAGTAGCAAACCATCAACATATTGCAGTAACTGAGTGGTCAAGTCCTCTGGGTTCCAGGACAGGAAAACTGAAGCCATAGCTTCAGAAAAAGCGGAAGGCGATCTAGCTCTTCATTGCGGCAACTTAGTCCAGCAATAGTGCTTGCCCTCATGAGTGAATACAAACAGCATTTGACTGTCGTCGTGTATGGACATTGAAAATAATGCATTAGCCAAGTCAATCACTGTAAAACATGTGGCATTCTGGGGTATTTGGTTTATTAGTGTGTGTGGATTTGGAACTATTGGCGTGTCAATCACTATCTGTTTGTTAACTTCTCAGAGATCATGCACCATTCTGGTAAGCAGATGGGGCTTTGGGTGGGGTCTTTTTCTTCACCGGGAACAGCGGTGTATTGTAAGGTGAGCTGCATTCTCTAATCACCGCTGTAGCTATATATATATATTGCTGTACCTTGCTCCTTACTTATAGGATATTGTCTGATTTTAACTGCTTTTAAGGACACTTTTACTGGGGTGACATTTAAATTTCCCACATCAGTTTTGCTTGTTTCATATAGAGAAGATGGTAGTTCAGCCAATAACGTCTCAATTTCAAGTTCATTCTGGTCATATGAACGGTCTTCTACTTCTATATGTCCTATTAAAGCAGTCAGAATATCTACTGTAAGGGGACCTGCAACCATCATCCCTTTAGGTTCATAGCGGATGACCGCTTGGACTGCTGACGCTGTCTGATCCTAAAAGGGTTAACTGGGCATTTGTCAAGGGCTGGCCTTAGGTTGGATGGCGCTCTGTGCGGGACTCTCTACTTCTGCCCTCCACAAATTAAAAATTAAAAACATATATAGACACGCACAAACTGGAACATATATACTGTACATACATAAAGACATATTTAGACATACACACACACACACACACACACACACACACACACACACACACACACACACACACACATAGGTAAATATATACATACAGACACATACACACACTTACATACATGCACAGAGACACATATACACACAGACCAATAAATAATAGATAATCGATAAGACTGCATATAACATCTACTATGATTACAGATCGACTACAGATCTATGTAACACCACAGATAACACACAGTAATAACTCTCTAAGTGTAAAGGATCTGCCAGACACAGCTTCTGTGTCGACGCCCGTGGTTAATCAGTCTGCATCTGCTCCTAGGTCTGATAGAGTGACTCGATCTGCTACCACTCAGGCTGGTAGGCTGAGGAGTGGGAGAACCTATCACGGCCTGGCCAGATGGAGCTAGCTCCCGCCCTCGGTCTATTTATACCTTCATTTCCTGCTCTTGCTTTGCCTGTGATTCTGTCTGGTTTCCTGGCTCTGCTGGTCTTGCTAGTACTATTGACCTCTGCTTCAAATTGACCCTGGCTTTACTGACTACTCTCCTGCTCTGCGTTTGGTACCTCGTACCCTCATGGTTTGACTCGGCTCGTTCACTACTCTTGTTGCTCACGGTGTTGCCGTGGGCAACTGCCCCATTTCCCTTAGCTTCTGTGTACCCTTGTCTGTTTGTCTGTCGTTCACTTATTGAGCGTAGGGACCGTCGCCCAGTTCTACGCCGTCGCCCAGAACGGGCCATGCAATTAGGCAGGGACTGAGTGGTGGGTAGATTAGGGCTCCCCTGCCTGTCTCCCTACCCCGACATTACATAATCACAGGCCATATACCTTTTCTACCCTGGTTCCTACACAACTATGGACCCCCTTGAGACCCTGGCTCAGCAAATGCAGGGTCTCTCCCTACAGGTCCAAGCCCTGGCTCAGAGGTGCAACCAGCGTGATGCTAACCAGGTAGTGCCCTCCACCTCACCTCTTGAACCCCACCTCAAGTTGCCTGACCGGTTCTCAGGGGACCAGAAGACTTTTTTCTCCTTTCGGGAGAGTTGTAGGCTCTATTTCCGATTAAGACCTCACTGCTCAGGTTCTGAGAGCCATCGAGTGGGTATAATTATGTCCCGGCTCCAAGACGGCCCCCAAGAATGGGCCTTCTCCTTGGCACCTGGCGCCCCTGAACTTTCCTCTGTTGACCTTTTTTTTCTGCTCTCGGGCTCATCTATGACGAGACTGACAAGACTGCCTTTGCCGAGAGTCAGCTTGTGACCTTACGTCAGGGTAAGAGACCCGTTGAGGAGTACTGTTCTGACTTTAGGAAGTGGTGCGTAGCTTCTCGGTGGAATGACCCTGCCTTGAGGTGCCAGTTTAGATTGGGTCTGTCGAACGCCCTGAAAGACCTATTAGTTAGCTATCCCTCTTCTGACTCTCTAGATCAGGTTATGGCTTTAGCGGTACGTCTTGACCGACGTCTCAGGGAACGACGACTTGAATGTTTTTGTGCCTTCTCCTCTGGCTCCCCCATGATGGCTCCCGAGGTTCCGTTGCTTCGTTCTTCCATGGGAATCTCGGATGAACCAATGCAACTCGGGGCCTCCGTGTCTCCCCAACAACGTAGAGAGCTCGGCAGGTAGAATGGTCTCTGCTTCTACTGTGGGGATGACAAGCATCAAGTGAACAACTGTCCAAGGCGTAAGAATAAGCAGCCGGAAAACTTCCGCGCCTAAGTGACCATCGGGGAGGTTGCTTGGGCGCACAGGTATTTCCCGTAAATGTGAAACCTAATAAGATCTTGCTTCCCTTTCAGATCTCTTATGAGGGTAGGTCTGCCACCAGCAGTGCCTTCGTGGACTCAGGGTCTTCTGCTAATATTATGTCTGTGGAATTTGCTATGTATCTAGCTATGCCATTGATTGATTTGCCTAAACCTGTCCCGGTAGTGGGTATCGACTCCACTCCACATGCTAATGGTTATTTTACGCAGCATACCCCTGTTTTTAAACTCATTGTTGGCTCCATTCATTTGGAGCAGTGCTCTGTACTGGTGATGCAGGGATTATCGTCCGATTTGTTTTTAGGCCTTCCCTGGTTGCAGATGCATAATCCCACGTTTAACTGGAATACTGGGGATCTTACCAAATGGGGTAATGAATGCATGACGTTCCTCTTGTTCTTCTGTTAATTTTATTTCTCCCTGAGGAGGTAAACACTCTACCTGAGTTTATTCAGGACTTAGCTGATGTTTTAGGTGCTGGCTTCCTCTTCGTAGGGAAGAAGGATGGTGGTCTTAGGCTGTGCATCGATTACCGAAACTTGAATAAAGTCACTGTAAGGAACCAGTATCCCCTTCCTTTGATTCCTGATCTCTTCAATCAGGTTCAGGGGGCCCAGTGGTTCTCTAAGTTTGATCTTCGGGGGCTTATAACCTTATCCGAATCAGAGAAAGGGATGAGTGGAAGACTGCGTTTAACACGCCCGAAGGTAATTTAGAATACCTCGTCATGCCCTTTGGGTTGTGTAATGCTCCCCCGGTCTTCCAGAATTTCATAAATGAGATTTTAAGAGACTATCTGGGGGTATTTCGTGTAGTGTACCTTGATGACATACTTGTGTTTTCCAAGGACTGGTCCTCCCACATTGAGCATGTCAGGAAGGTGCTCCAGGCCCTTTGGGAAAACCAACTCTTTGCTAAATCCAAAAAATGTGTGTTTGGGGTGCAGGAGATACCATTTTTGGGTCAAATCCTGACTTCTAATGAATTCCGCATGGACCCTGCCAAGGTTCAGGCTGTGGCTGAGTGGGTCCAACCTGCCGCCCTGAAGGCGTTACAGTGCTTCCTGGGGTTTGCTAATTATTACAGAAGATTTATTGCTAACTTCTCGGTCATCGCTAAGCCTCTTATGGATCTTACTCGCAAAGGTGCTGATCTCCTCCACTGGCCTCCGGAGGTGGTCCAGGCTTTTGAGATCCTTAAAGGGAATGTGTCGCTAGAAAAATGTTCTTTTTTTTTTTAGTTAAACAGTTAGTGTATACATGATTAGACATTGTTATCATTTTTTTTTATTTTTTCACAAGTCAGAAAATATTATAAATTAGATTCTAATTTATAACATTTCCCTGTGCTGGTCACTAGAGGGAGCAATTCCCAAAATTGCAGCATTGGCATGTGGTAAAACAACCACATTGCTTTATGCTGCAAATTTGGCGTAAACACACTCGCTCTAGTGCGCTCACAGAATCCCCTCTCCTTTATCCTGGCTATTGACAGGAGAAAGGAGGGGATTGAGTGTTCAAGCCTCCCACACTGTGTGCTGCCATTTTTTGAGCGAATATACAGTGTAGTAGGCTTACATACAGTGGTAATCACACACTAAAACACGAACATACACAGACATAACTTACCTGCTCCTGCCGCCGCCGCTCTCTCCGGTCCGTCTGCTCCGTCTGCTCCCTCCGCTCCTAGTGCTTGCTTCAGAACACATGTCTGGAAGCCACGACCGGAAGTAGTCATCTCACTGTCCGCCCGCGGCTTCCACTCCACAAGAAAATGGCGCCGGATGTCGCTCGGCCAAAGACCTTCCATTTGGACTGTGGACAGACGGCGTACAACATAGTGAATGGAACAGCTCCCGTTTGCATTCTCTATGGGGCTGTATGTGCCGTATTCCATGTCTGTATGTGTTGTTAATCGACACATACAGAGATGAAAAAAAAATGGCAGCCCCCATAGAGAAGAAAAAGTTTGAAAAAAAAAAGGAAAACACAAACACACAAATAAATAATTTTTTTTTTAATAAAACACTAAAAGCAAATTGATCTAAAAAATTTTTTTGACGCGACACCCGTCCTTTAAGAAGTGCTTTATCTCTGCCCCAGTGCTGATTCAGCCTAACCAAATGGAGCCATTCATCGTGGAGGTTGACGCCTCCGAGGTGGGAGTGGGTGCTGTCTTGTCCCAGGGTACCAGGTCCCTCACCTTTCTCCATCCCTGTGCCTACTTCTCCTGGAAGTTCTCGCCCACTGAGAGTAACTACGACGTGGGCAACCGCAAACTCTTAGCCATTAAATGGGCATTTGAAGAGTAGCGCCACTTTTTGGAGGGGGCTAGGCACCAGGTAACTGTCCTTACCGACCACAAGAATCTTGTTTTCCTAGAATCTGCCTGGAGGCTAAACCCGAGACAACCTCGATGGGCATTGTTTTTTACTAGATTTAACTTTGTGGTCACGTATAGGGCTGGGTCTAAAAATATTAAAGCTGATGCACTGTCGCGTAGCTTCATGGCCAGCCCTCCTTCGGAGGAAGATCCTGCTTGTGTTTTGCCCCCAGGTATAGTCATATCCTCTGTTGATTCTGACTTGGTCTCCGAAAATGCGGCTGATCAAGGTTCAGCTCCCGGGAACCTTCCTGAGAACAAGCTGTTTGTTCCCCTGCAATTCCGGCTAAGGGTACTCAGGGAAAATCATGACTCAGCACTATCTGGCCACCCAGGCATCCTGGGTACCAAGCACCTCATTGCTAGAAACTATTGGTGGCCTGGGTTGCCTAAAGACGTTAAGGCCTACGTCGCCGCTTGTGAAATTTGTGCTAGGTCCAAGACTCCCAGGTCCCGACCAGCGGGCTTACTATGTTCTTTGCCCATTCCCCAGAGACCTTGGACCCATATCTCCATGGATTTTATCACCTATCTGCCTCCATCTCAAGGCAAGTCAGTGGTGTGGGTTGTAGTAGACCGCTTCAGTAAGATGTGCCACTTTGTGCCCCTCAAGAAACTACCCAATGCCAAGACGTTAGCTACCTTGTTTGTCAAACACATCCTGCGTCTCCATGGGTTTTCTGTCAATATTGTTTCTGACAGAGGGGTACAATTTGTTTTATTGTTTTGGAGAGCTTTCTGTAAAAAGTTGGAGATTGATCTGTCCTTCTCCTCGGCCTTCCATCCTGAAACTAATGGCCAAACTTAGAGGACTAATCAGTCTCTAGAACAATATTTAAGGTTTTTTTATCTCCGACTGTCAATATGATTGGGTCTCCTTCATTCCCCTCGCCGAATTTTTCCTTAATAACCGGGTCAGTAACTCGTCGGGGGTCTCCCCCTTTTTCTGTAATTTTGGGTTTAATCCACGGTTCTCCTCCATTTCACCTGGTGGTTCCAACAATCACGAGGTAGATGTAGTTCATCGGGAACTGTGCACAGTCTGGGCCCAGGTTCAGAAGAACCTAGAGGCGTCCCAGAGCATACAGAAGACAGGCAGATAGAAGACGTTCTGTTAACCCCTTGTTTGTGGTCGGGGATCTGGTGTGGCTATCTTCAAAAAATTTGCGTCTTAAATTTCCGTCCCAAAAATTTGCTCCCCGGTATATAGGGCCGTACAAGGTCATTGAGGTCTTTAACCCTGTCTCCTTGCGGCTGGAGTTACATCCGCCTTTTCAAATACACAACGTGTTTCATGCCTCCCTCCTGAAAAGCTGCTCCCCGTCCTTGGCTACCTCTAGGAAACCTCCGGTCCCTTTTCTCACCCCTGAAGGGGTAGAATTCGAGGTGGCCAAGATTGTCGATAGCAGGATGGTCCAGGGCTCCCTCCAGTACCTGGTCCATTGGAGAGGATACGGGCCCGAGGAGAGGACTTGGGTACCCGCCCGGGATATTCACGTTGGAGTATTGCTCAGGAGGTTCCATCTTCGGTTCCCCAATAAGCCAGGTCACCTAGGAAGAGTCCAGTGGCCCCTCATAAAAGGGGGGTACTGTAAAGGATCTGCCTGACACAGCTTCTGTGTCGACGCCCGGGATTAATCAGTCTGCATCTGCTCCTAGGTCTGATAGAGTGACTCGATCTGCTACCACTCAGGCTGGTAGGCTGAGGAGTGGGAGAACCTATCACAGCCTGGCCAGACGGAGCTAGCTCCTGCCCTCTGTCTATTTATACCTTCATTTCCTGCTCTTCCTTGCCTGTGATTCTGTCTGGTTTCCTGGCTCTGCTGTTCCTGCTAGACTATTGACCTCTGCTTCAAATTGACCCTGGCTTTACTGACTACTCTCCTGCTCTGCGTTTGGTACATCATACACTCCTGGTTTGACTCGGCTCGTTCACTACTCTTGTTGCTCACGGTATTGCCATGGGCAACTGCCCCATTTCCCGTAGCTTCTGTGTACCCTTGTCTGTTTGTCTCTCGTGCACGTATTGAGCGTAGGGACCGTCGCCTAGTTGTACGCCGTCGCCTAGGACGGGTCATGCAAATAGGCAGGGACTGAGTGGCGAGTAGATTAGGGCTCACCTGTCTGTCTCCTTACCCCTACATTACAAGATCCTCAGCACATCCAAATTTTAAAATATAAAAAAAGAGCTTTATTTGAACAGAAGTTAAAAGTTCAGAAGGATACAGGTAGGGCGTGTTACCGCTAACGCGTTTCGAACGTAGTGTTCTTACTCATAGCATAACGTAACAGATTTCACACATGTGTTTTAAAATCAACTTTAGCCAGACATATTAAAAAAGGGCGGGCAGTACTATCACCAGTCTTAGAAACAGAATGATTATACACTAGAATCGTAGTGTGAATGGGCGTGTATACAATTTAGTCTAAGGCATTTGACATTAGATAACTGCTTATTATATGTTACTATTTGGAAAGAGAAAACACATATACACCGCGTTCCAAATTATTATGCAAATGTTATTTTTCGCTGATATTCCTAAATAGTCGATGCAAATGACAGTCAGTATCAACCGTTGGTGTATAATGCAAATTTTATTGAACAAATCTCCTAATGATAACAGATTTTTTTTCAGAAGTAAAAAACTCAAAATGCACTGTTTCAAATTATTATGCACAACAGAGATCAAAACATTTTAATTTGTTGAATTTGCAGCATCAGGAGGTCATATTTACAGAAATCAAAAGCTCTTTCAATCAAAAAAACATAACAGGCCAAGTTACATGTTAACATAGGACCCCTTCTTTGATATCACCTTCACAATTCTTGCATCCATTGAATTTGTGAGTATTTGGACAGTTTCTGCTTCAATATCTTTGCAGGATGTCAGAATAGCCTCCCAGAGCTTCTGTTTTGATGTGAACTGCCACCCTCATAGATATTTTGCTTGAGGATGCTCCAAAGGTTCTCAATAGGGTTGAGGTCAGGAGAACATGGGGGCCACACCATGAGTTTCTTTCCTTTTATGCCCATAGCATCCAATGACACAGAGGTATTCTTTGCAGCATGAGATGGTGCATTGTCATACATGAAGATAATTTTGCTACGGAAGGCACGGTTCTTCTTTTTGTACCATGGAAGAAAGTGGTCAGTCATAAACTCTACGTACTTTGCAGAGGTCATTTTCACACTGTCAGGGACCCTAAAGGGGCCTACCAGCTCTCTCCCCATGATTCCAGCCCTAAACATGACTCCGCCACCTCCTTGCTGACATCACAGCCTTGTTGGGACATGGTGGCCATTCACCAACCACCCACTACTCCATCCATCTGGACCATCCAGGGTTGCACGGCACTCATCAGTAAACAACACGGTTTGAAAATTAGTCTTCATGTATTCTGCAACCGTTTCTGCTTGTGAGCATTGTTTAGGGGTGGCCGAATAATAGCTTAATGCACACTTGCAAACCTCTGAAGGATCCTACACCTTGAGGTTCGCGGGACTCCATAGGCACCAGCGGCTTCAAACACCTGTTTGCTGCTTTGCAATGGTATTTTAGCAGCTGCTCTCCTAATCCTATTAATTTGTCTGGCAGAAACCTTCCTCATTATGCCTTTATCTGATCGAACCCGTATGTGCTCTGAATTAGCCACAAATCTTTTCACAGTACGATGATCACGCTTAAGTTTTCTTGAAATACCCAATGTTTTCATACCTTATCCAAGGTATTGCACTATTTCACGCTTTTCGGCAGCAGAGAGATCCTTTTTCTTTCCCATATTGCTTGAAACCTGTGGCCTGCTTAATAATGTGGAACGTCCTTCTTAAGTAGTTTTCCTTTGATTGGGCACACCTGGAAAACTAATTATCACAGGTGTCTGAGATTGATTACAATGATCCAAAGAGCCCTAAGGCTGGGTTCACACGACCATATTAACGTCCGTAATGGACGGACGTATTTCGGCCGGACCGAACTCAGTGCAGGGAGCCGGGCTCCTAGCATCATAGTTATGTACGATGCTAGGAGTCCCTGCCTCTCCGTGGAACTACTGTCCCGTACTGAAAACATGATTACAGTACGGGACAGTAGTTCCACGGAGAGGCAGGGACTCCTAGCATCGTACATAACTATGATGCTAGGAGCCCGGCTCCCTGCACTGAGTTCGGTCCGGGACTTTCGGCCGAAATACGTCCGTCCATTACGGACGTTAATGTGGTCGTGTGAACCCAGCCTAAGACACAATACCATCCATGAGTTTAATTGAAAAACTAATAATTAAATTTTTATGACACTTAAATCCAATGTGCATAATAATTTGGAACACGGTATATATATATATATATATATATATATATATATATATAAAATATAGATGAGAGAATGCCAGAAAATGGCGAAAAAAATCTATTTCTATAACACTAGATTGAAAAAAGTAATAGTAATACGCAACTAAATTTGTATGAATAGTGTTGGAAAATACATTTGAATTTCACTATTTTTCATTCAAGAAAAATTGTACCTAACGAAAAATTAACAGGATAAATTACTTTATGCAAAGGGGTAGTCTACAGAACCACAGATAAACAGAAAAGTAATTAAATTGCGATAACATAACAATAGAATATGACTTCCCAGTATACAGATGTAATATACACAGATAAACAAGTGTGGACTACTAGGCTTATACTATACAAGATTATGAATATAGATGTTAATATAACTTGAAAGCTGCAACCTCAGTATATGAAGCTAGGTAGGACAGAAATATGGGCATCGGAACTAATGGATGAGTTGGAGCAGGTTTTTTTTTTAGGAAAAGAGCCCTTGAATATTTATTTTGTATTATTTATTAACATTAATTTAAAAAGAAAGTAAGGCAACATTAATAGAAATAGATGAAAGTGAGCCTTTGATTTTTAGATAGAGAATATAATTAATATAGATATAGGAGATCTCCTCTCCAATTTAACCCCTTAGGATATTGAGTATCCATTTGGAGAATCCAGAAGGCTTCCCTATTGAAAAGATGTCTATTCCAATCACCTCCTCTAGGAGATTTTTTTCACTAATTCAATGCCAAAAAAACTGAAATATTCTAAAGAATTGAGAAGTTAATAAAATGCTTGGCAGCTCCTGATGTTTTTAAAGAGTTTTTTAGTATATCTGAAATGTGTTCTGCTATCCGTGTTTTAAGTTTTCTGGTTGTGCAGCCTATGTAGTTAAGATTGCATGAAATACATGCAATCATATACACAACATGATGTGTGTCACAATTTATAAAAGACTTGATTATAGGTATTTTATTACTTGGTTTTAATGCGGTATGTGCATACATTACATCTGTTGCCACCACAGTGAAAGAAACCCTTTTGGGATAGCCATATTATATTGATGGTATTGGAATCAAAGAGGCTAGGGGATAAAATATCACCTAGACTTTCACCTTTTTTGGCCACATATTTGCAAACTCAGTTTAAAATTTGAGACAGAGTGCTATCCTAATATAACATAGGGATATATTTTTTATGATATTGATTATATCAGTATAATTGGAGCTGTAAGCAGTGGAGAAGACTATAGGGGATATTGGTGAAGAATTCCCTTTATTACTGTCTTTCAAAAAGGACTGTTGGGATCTATTTTTGACATAATTCCAGCCTTTGTTCCACATCCACTTTTTGTAGCCTCTGAGTGACAGCCTTTGTTCTAAATCCCTACTTTGTGTAGAAAAAGATAGATCATCTGAGCATGCTCTTCTGGCTCTGATTAATTCTCCCTGCGGTATCGCTTTGACAGTGTGACTAGGGTGATAGCTAGATGCGTGTAGAGTGGTGTTACTTGCTAAAGGTTTACGATATAGAGAGGTGGAGAAACTTTTATCAATAGTATCACTTCTGAAAATTAGATCCAAGAAGGCAATTTGAAATTTAGATGTATTGAAGGTGAATTTCAAGTGTAACGTATTATTATTATTGATGAAGCTAACAAATTGTGTAATTGATGCTATATCTCCGTCCCATGACATGAGCAGATCATCGATAAAGCGTCCACACCACTAAATGGGTTAATTTCAAAATAAATAAATCTTTCCTCCCACCAGGAGATGTATAAATTAGCTAGTGAGGGAGAAAATTTCGAGCCCACTGGTGCACCTTAAATTTGCTTAAAGAAATGATTGACAAAACTGAAAAAGTTATGGTTTAGAAGATATTCAATCGACATTATGATAAACTCCTGCAATTCTGGAGTATATGTGTAATGACAGGGATAGGGAAACAGACAAGTGAGCCCTAATCTACCCGCCACTTAGTCCCTGCCTACTTGCAACGACCCGCCCTAGGCGACGGGGTACAACTGGGCGACGGTCCCTACACTCAGTAAGTGCACGACAGACAACCAGACAAGGAAACACAGAACAAAGGGAAACGGGGAAGTTGCCCACGGCAACACCGTGAGCAACAAGAGTAGTAAATGAGCCGAGTCAAACAAGGAGAGTACGAGGTGCCAAACGCAGAGCAGGTGAGTAGTGAACAAGCCAAGTCAAACCAGGAGTGTACGAGGTACCAAACGCAGAGCAGAAGAGTAGTCAGTAAGCCAGGGTCAATACGAAGCAGGGACAAGTAGTTCAAGAAGCTGCAGCAGGGCCAGGAAACCAACAGAGAAGAATCACAAGCAAGGAGGAACAGGAAAGGCAGGTATAAATAGACAGAGGGCGGGAGCTAGCTCCGTCTGGCCAGGCTGTGATAGGCTCTCCCACTCCTAAGCCTGCCATCCTGAGTGGTGGAAGATGGAGTCAGTCTCACAGACATAGAAGCAGGTGCAGACTCATTACCTATGGGCGTGGATACAGAAGCTGTGCCTGGCAGATCCTTAACAGTACCCCCCCTTTTATGAGGGGCCACCGGACCCTTTCTAGATGGACCTGGTTTATTGGGGAAACGAAGGTGGAACCTCCTGCGTGAACATCCCGGGCAGGTACCCAAGTCCTCTCCTCAGGCCCGTATCCTCTCCAATGGACCAGGTACTGGAGCGAGCCTTGGACCATCTTGCTGTCCACAATCTTGGCCACCTCGAATTCTACCCCCTCAGGGGTGAGAACGGGGACAGGAGGTTTCCTCGAGGGAGCCAAGGACGGGGAGCAGCGTTTAAGGAGGGAGGCATGAAACACGTCGTGTACTCGAAAAGATTGGGGCAACTCCAGTCGGAAGGAGACTGGATTGAGGACTTCAATGACCTTGTACGGCCCTATAAACCGGGGAGCAAACTTCTTGGACGGGACTTTAAGGCGCAAGTTCTTTGACGATAGCCACACCAGATCCCCGACCATAAACAAGGGGTTAGCAGAACGTCTTCTATCTGCCTGAGTTTTTTGTATGCTCTGGGACGCCTCTAGGTTCTTTTGAACCTGGGCCCAGACTGTGCACAGTTCCCGATGAACGACCTCTACCTCGGGATTGTTGGAACTACCAGGTGAAACGGAGGAGAACCGTGGATTAAACCCAAAATTACAGAAAAAGGGGGAGACCCCTGACGAGTTACTGACCCGGTTATTAAGGGAAAATTCGGCGAGGGGAATGAATGAGACCCAATCATATTGACAGTCAGAGATAAAACACCTTAAATATTGTTCTAGAGACTGATTAGTCCTCTCGGTTTGGCCATTAGTTTCAGGATGGAAGGCAGAGCAGAAGGACAGATCAATCTCCAACTTTTTACAGAAGGCTTTCCAAAACAAAGAAACAAATTGTACCCCTCTGTCAGAAACAATATTGACAGGGACCCCATGGAGACGCAGGATATGTTTGACAAACAAGGTAGCTAACGTCTTAGCATTGGGTAGTTTTTTGAGGGGCACAAAGTGGCACGTCTTACTGAAGCGGTCTACTACCACCCACACCACCGACTTGCCTTGAGATGGAGGCAAATCGGTGATAAAATCCATGGAGATATGGGTCCAAGGTCTCTGGGGAATGGGCAAAGAACGTAGTAAGCCCGCTGGTTGGGACCTGGGAGCCTTGGACCTAGCACAAACCTCACAAGCGGCGACGTAGGCCTTAACGTCTTTAGGCAACCCAGGCCACCAATAGTTTCTGGCAATGAGGTGCTTGGTACCAAGGATGCTTGGATGACCAGATAGTGCGGAGTCATGATTTTCCATAAGTACCCTTAGCCGGAATTGCAGGGGAACAAACAGCTTGTTCTCAGGAAGGTTCCCGGGAGCTGAACCTTGATCAGCAGCAATTTCGGAGACTAAATCAGAATCAATAGAGGAAATGATTATACCTGGAGGCAAAATACATGCAGGATCTTCCTCCCAAGGAGGGCTGACCATGAAGCTACGCGACAGTGCATCAGCCTTAATATTTTTAGACCCAGCCCTATAGGCAACCAAAAAATTGAATCTGGTAAAAAATAATGCCCATTGAGCTTGTCTCGAGTTTAGCCTCCGGGCCGATTCTAGGAAAACCAGATTCTTGTGGTCAGTAAGGACCGTTACCTGGTGCCTAGCCCCCGCCAGGAAGTGGCGCCACTCTTCAAATGCCCATTTAATGGCTAAGAGTTCGCGGTTGCCAATATCATAGTTACTCTCAGTGGGCGAAAACTTCCTGGAGAAGTAGGCACAGGGACGGAGATGGGTGAGGGACCTGGTACCCTGGGACAAGAAAGCCCCCACTACCACCTCGGACGCGTCAACCTCCACGATAAATGGCTCCATTTGGTTGGGCTGAACCAACACCGGGGCCGAGATAAAGCACTTCTTAAGGGCCTCAAAAGCCTGGACAGCCTCAGGAGGCCAGTGGAGGAGATCAGCACCCTTGCGAGTGAGGTCCGTAAGAGGCTTAGCGATGACCGAGAAGTTAGTAATAAATCTCCTGTAATAATTAGCGAACCCCAAGAAGCACTGTAACGCCTTCAGGGAGGCAGGTTGGACCCATTCCGCCACAGCCTGGACCTTGGCGGGGTCCATGCGGAATTCATGAGGAGTGAGGATTTGACCCAAAAATGGTATCTCCTGCACCCCAAACACACATTTTTCGGTCTTCACAAACAGTTTAGTTTCCCGAAGGACCTGGAGCACCTTCCTGACATGCTCAATGTGGGAGGACCAGTCCTTGGAAAACACAGGTATGTCATCAAGGTACACTACAAGAAATACCCCCAGGTAATCTCTTAAAATCTCATTTATGAAATTCTGGAAGACCGCGGGAGCATTACACAACCCAAAGGGCATGACGAGGTATTCGAAATGACCTTCGGGCGTGTTAAACGCAGTCTTCCACTCATCCCCCTCTTTGATGCGGATAAGGTTATACGCCCCCCGTAGATCAAACTTAGAGAACCATTGGGCCCCCTGAACCTGATTGAAGAGATCAGGAATCAAAGGAAGGGGATACTGGTTCCTTACAGTGACCTTATTCAAGTTACGGTAGTCAATGCATGGCCTAAGACCACCATCCTTCTTCCCTACAAAGAAGAAGCCAGCACCTACCGGAGAAGTAGAGGGGCGAATGTAACCCTTGGCCAGGCATTCCTGGATATACTCTCTCATGTCTTCACGTTCAGGACAAGAGAGATTAAATATCCTACCCTTAGGGAGCTTTGCTCCTGGTACCAAATCGATAGCGCAATCGTATTCTCTATGAGGAGGTAACACTTCGGAGGCCTCCTTAGAGAAAACATCAGCGAAGTCCTGAACAACCTCAGGTAGCGTGTTCACCTCCTCAGGGGGAGAAATAGAATTAACAGAAAAACATGACGTCAAGTATTCATTACCCCATTTGGTAAGATCCCCAGTATTCCAGTCAAACGTGGGATTATGCAACTGCAACCAGGGAAGGCCTAAAACCAAATCGGACGATAATCCCTGCATCAACAGTACAGAGCACTGCTCCAAATGCATGGAGCCAACAAGGAGTTCAAAAACAGGGGTATGCTGTGTAAAATAACCATTAGCAAGAGGAGTGGAGTCGATACCCACTACCGGGACAGGTTTAGGCAAATCAATCAAAGGCATAGCTAGAGACATAGCAAATTCCACAGACATGATATTAGCAGACGACCCTGAATCCACGAAGGCACTGCCGGTAGCAGACAAACCACCAAAATAGACCTGAAATTGAAGCAAGATTTTATTACGTTTCATATTTACGGGAAATACCTGTGCGCCCAAGTGACCTCCCCGATGATCAATTAGGCGCGGAAGTTTTCCGGCTGCTTATTCTTACGCCTAGGACAGGTGTTCACTTGATGCTTGTCATCCCCACAATAGAAGCAGAGACCATTCTTCCTGCGGAACTCTCTAAGTTGTTGGGGGGACACAGAGGCCCCGAGTTGCATAGGTACCTCCGAGTCTTCCGTGGAAGAATGAATCAACGGAACCTCGGGAGGCATCATGGGGGAATCAGAGGAGAAAACACATAAACGTTCACGTTGTCGTTCCCTGAGACGTCGGTCAAGTCGTACCGCTAAAGCCATAACCTGGTCTAGGGAGTCAGAAGAGGGATAGCTAACTAGCAGGTCTTTCAGGGCGTTCGACAGGCCCAACCTAAACTGGCACCTTAAGGCATGGTCATTCCACCGAGAAGCTACGCACCACTTCCTAAAGTCAGAGCAATACTCCTCAACAGGTCTCTTACCCTGACGTAAGGTCACCAGCTGACTCTCGGCAAAGGCAGTCCTGTCAGTCTCGTCATAAATGAGTCAGAGAGCAGAAAAGAAAAGATCAACGGAGGAAAGTTCAGGGGCGTCAGGAGCCAAGGAGAAGGCCCATTCTTGGGGCCAATCCTGGAGCCGGGACATAATTATACCCACCCGCTGGCTCTCAGAACCTGAGGAGTGGGGCTTTAAACGAAAATAGAGCCTACAACGCTCCCGAAAGGAGAGAAAAGTCTTCCGGTCCCCTGAGAACCGGTCAGGCAACTTGAGGTGGGGTTCAAGAGGTGAGGTGAGGGGCACTACCATGGTAGCATCAGGCTGGTTGACCCTCTGAGCCAGGGCCTGGACCTGTAGGGAGAGACCCTGCATTTGCTGAACCAGGGTCTCAAGGGGGTCCATAGTGGTGTGAGGGACCAGGGTAGAGTAGGTATATGGGCTTGTGATTATGTAATGACAGGGATAGGGAAACAGACAAGTGAGCCCTAATCTACCCACCACTCAGTCCCTGCCTACTTGCAACGACTTGCCCTAGGCGACGGGGTACAACTGGGCGACGGTCCCTACACTCAGTAAGTGCACGACAGACAACCAGACAAGGAAACACAGAACAAAGGGAAACGGGGCAGTTGTCCACTGCAACACCGTGAGCAACAAGAGTAGTAAACGAGCCGAGTCAAACCAGGAGAGTACGAGGTGCCAAACGCAGAGCAGGAGAGTAGTGAACAAGCCAAGTCAAACCAGGAGTGTACGAGGTACCAAACGCAGAGCAGAAGAGTAGTCAGTAAGCCAGGGTCAATACGAAGCAGGGACAAGTAGTTCAAGAAGCTGCAGCAGGCCCAGGAAACCAACAGAGAAGAATCACAAGCAAGGAGGAACAGGAAAGGCAGGTATAAATAGACAGAGGGCGGGAGCTAGCTCCGTCTGGCCAGGCTGTGATAGGCTCTCCCACTCCTAAGCCTGCCATCCTGAGTGATGGAAGATGGAGTCAGTCTCACAGACATAGAAGCAGGTGCAGACTGATTACCTATGGGCGTGGATACAGAAGCTGTGCCTGGCAGATCCTTAACAATATGTACTATATTTATTTAAATAGAATGCAGGAATACAGTCCCACAACATCGCAGGTGAGCCAGGAAGTGGAATTTGACCATGTAAAATCCTGAAAAGATTTAAGAACATCTTTGCTATCTTTTAAATAACCTGGGCATCGTTGGACCAAAGGTTGTAGCAAGTGATCTATCCATGCACACAATTTTTCGTTGAGGGATCCTATGCCTGATATAATTGGACGTAATGGACAAGAGAAAATTTGTGAACCTTAGGAAATCCATGGAAAATGGGCATGACTGGAGAATCAGGAATAAAATATTTCCAGTTTTTATCATTTACACCTCCCAGACCCACACCCTCTTTTAGTAATTTATTAAGTGATACTATACACAATTTAGTTCGATCAGACGATAATGTGCGATAGGTTTTAGTATTGGATAATAAATAATTTACTAGATTTTTATATAAGCAAGAATCCAATATAACTACTGCTCCCCCGTTGTCAGCATTACGTATAACAATATTCTTATTTTTCTTCAAATTGTCAAGAACAACAAATTCATCTTTTGTAAGACTGGCTAAATTAGATTCAGTATTTTGTGACTGGGGGCTTGAAGTTTTAACCTACAGGGATTTTAAATCTCCTTCTATGCAAAATTGGAAATCATCCAAAATTTTTATCCCACCTCAATTGGGTGGGATAAAACTTAGGATTAGACCTCTTATAACCAACTTGCGTATCATCATTTACAGGTTCATTAATTTCCTTATACATATTCATTAGATCTAATAACGATTTTTGTTCTAAGAAATTTAGATTGGCAAATTCATTATCAAAAAAAGCGCTTGTATGTAAACCATGGCCAAAAGAGTCCTTGCTGCCAGATATCGAAGAAATTTAAGCAGATTCAACACCAGTGTTGCAGGAATTTTCATTATGGAAGTCCAATAATCGATCGCATTCACAAAAGTGTCTCTTCACTGTCAAGAGACGAGCAAATTTATTGACATCCAATATAGTTTGAAAAAGATAAAATTTAGCTGTAGGTACAAAATGCAGTCCCTTTGAAAGAACATTGATTTTGTTTTCACTGCTTCTATTTTCTCTGATCGCTTCTACACACAGCACTCAATGAGCACTGTGTATAGAATAGAGGCAGCGCTGCCTTTATTAGTCCCGGTGATCATGTGACTGGTCGCATGATCGCCGAGATACTGTTAGTGGGAGGCTGCTGCTGTGTCTAACTAGACCCAGCACAGCCCTATTAGTGACAATAGTCATTATAAGAGGGCTGATTTCCCCAGTTAGAGTGGAAAAACAAGGTGTAAAAGAAAAAAAAAATAAGGGCCCCTAAAGGTCTTTTCTGACCTTTGAGGGACAGACCATGATAATAAAAAAATGTAAGTAAAATAATGTGCAAAAAAAAAAAAAAATCAACATAATTTACCCACCCAAAAAAAAAAATACGTTTCCCACGCCAATCATTGTCGTAGCGCTAGCCCTGACCAAATTACCCTAAAATAGACGTGTTTTATATCAATATTTACGATAGACAATGATGATCACAACAAAACTATATTATTACCAGAAAAAAATTAGCTGAAATGTAAAAAAAACACATTTTTTTACTATTATTTTCAAATTATAAAGGTATGTAACCAATTGGTATTTGTAACCAATGGGAAAAACTGCGTTTGGTTCAGATGGGGCTTTTCTTACGCCGCTGTTTTAAACAACCGGCGCATAAAAAGACGCCGCATAAAAAGAAGATGCATGTCATTTCTTGAGCCGTTTTTTAAACTGTTTTTCATAGGGTCAAATGAAAAACAGCTCCAAAAAAAGTCGAAAAAAAAAAAAAAGCTTCAAAAAACTTTTTCTACTTCAAAAACGGCTGAAAATCAGAGGCTGTTTTCCCTTGAAAACAGCTCTGTCATTTTCAGCTGCTTTTTATTCTGCGTGTGAACATACCTTAAGCCTGAAAAATCTAAAATAGCAAAAAAAAAAAATCACAAAAATCATGTCGCTAGTCCAACAAATAAAAAAGCTTCAGCAGTATAACAAACACTAAAAATGACTAAATGGTGTCTGGTCCTGAAGACTGAAAATACTGTAGCCCAGTCCTGAACCAGTTAAAGTGGTTGCCTCGCCATGACCACTTCTTCTCAATTTGAAGGCAGCCCCAATCACTGCAGGAGCAGCTGACATCCCCCTCCTTGTCTCTGCATAGCAGCGCACGCGATCTCTGCTACATATTAAAGGGGTTTTCCAGCCAGTAAACATTGATGGCCTATCCTCAAGATAGGCCTCAGTAGCTGATCGCTCGGGGTCCTACTGCCGGGACCCCCGCCAATCAGCTGTTTTGAAGGGGTCGCAGCGCGCTGCTTCCACTTCATTCTGGTCACTGCTCGTTCTGTAAATCGCTGACATAGCAGTAGTAGCGGTTCACAGTATTACAACCTTCTCCCATTCACTTCAATGGGAGAAGGTTATAGTATTGTGAATCGCTGCCACTGCTGACGAGCAGTGACCGGAATAAAAACGAGCAATGCAGCCCCTTCAAAACAGCTGATCGGCGGGGGTGCCGGCAGTCAGACCCCTAGTGATGAGCTGTTGATGGCCTATCCTGAGGATAGGCCATCAATTTTTACTGCCTGGAAAACCGCTTTCAACTTTGATTATTTAAACCTGCTCAGAACTGCCACATCTTGCCTGGTCAACAAGGTTCTTTGTATCCTCTTCATAAGGAGGGCCCATGTTAAAACCACATTAATTTAACCCCTTCCCGCGGTTGGGCGTGATTGTACGTCCAGATAAAAAGTGCGTTACCGCACTCGGGCGTACAGTCACCCCCTGTAGATAAAGCGAGCACAGGAGCTGTGCGCGCTTTATCTTCAGCGGCTGTCAGCTGTCATACACAGCTGACATCCCTGCTACAATGGCTGCGATGGCTGTTACCGCCGATCACAGCCATTTAACCCCTTCAATGCGGCTGTCAATGGCGTCCGCCACATTGAAGTAGTTGACAGAGGGAGGGAGCTCCCTCTCTACCCCCCGCGATGGATAGCGGGTGGCAATGGTTGCTATGGTAACCAGGAAGCCATTGCTAGGCTTCCTGATTGCCCAGGTACGGAAGCCTATTAGGACCTAATACGCTGTCAGATGAAAAATGACAGTTACAATACACTGCACTACATAAGTAGTGCAGTGTATTGTACCGGGGATCAGAAGACCAGATCTTCAAGTCCCCAGGTCAGTGTAATAAAAAAAAGTGAAAAAAGTAAAAAAAAAATGTTAAAGAAAAATAAATAAATAAGGCCTCATGCACACGACCGTATTTTTTCCCACCCGTAAATACTGGCGTAAATACGGGTCCGGTGTCACACGTATTCCACCCGTTTTGCACCAGTATTTACGAACCCGTGCCCGTAAATATGGGTCCGGTGTCACCCGTATTCCACCCGTATTTACGGGCACGTTTTTGGCGGCAAAATAGCGCTGCACTAATCGGCAGCCCCTTCTCTCTATCAGTGCAGGATAGAGAGAAGGGACAGACTTAAAAGTTAAAGAAATTCATACTTACCCGGCCGTTGTCTTGGTGACGCGTCCCTCTCTTCACATCCAGCCCGACATCCCTGGATGACGCGGCAGTCCATGTGACCGCTGCAGCCTGTGATTGTCCTGTGATTGGCTGCAGCGGTCACATGGCCTGAAACGTCATCCAGGATGTCGATAGGGACGCGTCACCAAGGCAACGGGCGGGAGACCGGACTGGAGGAAGCAGGAAGTTGTCGGTAAGTATGAAAGTCTTTTATTTTTATTTTTTACAGGTTTATACTGATCGGTAGTCACTGTCCAGGGTGCTGAAAGAGTTACTGCCGATCAGTTAACTCTTTCAGCTCCCTGGACAGTGACTATTTACTGACGTCGCTTAGCAACGCTGCCGTAATGACGGGTGCACACATGTAGCCACCCGTCATTACGAGAGCTCCATAGACTTCTATGGACTGTCCGTGCCGTTATTACGGCCTGAAATAGGACATGTTCTATCTTTTTCAACGGCACGGGCACCTTCCCGTGAGAAAACGGGAAGGCACCCGTCGCCAATAGAAGTCTATGAGCCCGTTATTACGGGTCGTGATTACGACCCGTAATAACGGGAGTTTTTACGGTCGTGTGCATGAGGCCTAAAAGTTTTAACTAATAAAAACAACACTTGCCCTGTTTCCCTGATCAACTCGTTTATTATAAGAAAAAAAATGAAAACATGAAAAAAAAACTATACATAATAGGTATCTCCGCATTCGGAACGGTCTGATCTATAACATTATCTCATTATTTTTACCGCACGGTGAACACCGTAAACATTTTTAATAAAAAACAATGACAGCATTTTATTTTTTGTTCATCTTGTCTCAAAAAAAAATGTAATAAAAAGTGATCAAAAAGTTGTAAGTAACGCAAAATGGTACCAATAGAAACTACAGTTCGTCACGCATAAAACAAGCCCTCCCACAGCGATATTAACTAAAAAATAAAAGAAGTTATGGCTGTCAGAAAATGGCGACACTAAAACATGATTTTTTTAGAAAAGAGTGTTTTTATTGTGGGAACGTAGTAAAACGTAAAAAAACAATATAAATTTGGTGTCGCTGTAATCGTATCGACCCACAGAATAAAGTTAACATGTTGTTTATACTGCACGGTGAACACTGTAAAAAAAAACAAAAAAAAGCGTGCTAGCACTGCTGTTTTTTGGTTTCCTCATCTCCCAAAAATGGAATAAATAGTGATAAAAAAAAAATCGCATGTACCCCAAAATGTAACCAATAAAAATTACAGCTCGTTCCACAAAAAACAAGCCCTCACACAGCTCTGTCAACAGAAAAACAATTTATGGGATGTGTGTCTACGATGGTACAAGCTGGGCACAACACGTGTGGGGTATTTCCCTACTCTGAAGAAGTTGCTTTACAAATGTTATGGTGCTTTTTCGCCTTTATTTTTTGAGAAAATGAAACATTTTTAACTAATGCTACGTCTTATTGGAAAATAATGTAATTTTTCATTTTCACTGCCCATTTCTAATAAAATCTATGAGACACCTGTGGGGTCAAAATGCTCACTATACCCCTAGTTAAATTCCTCTAGGGGTGTAGTTTCCCAAATGGGGTCACTTTTGGGGGGGTTTCCAATGTACTGGTACCTTAGAAGCTTTGCAAATGCGACATGGTGCCGAGAAATCAATCCAGCAAAATCTGTACTCCAAAAGTTAAATGGCGTGCCTTCACTTCTGAGCCCTGATGTGTATTCATACAGTGGTTTATTACCACATATCAGGTATTTCCGTACTCTGGAGAAGTTGCTTTACAAATGTTGGGGTGCTTTTCCTCATTTATTTGTTGAAAAAATTTTAAATTCTGAGGTAAAGCTACATCTGTAATTTTTCATTTTCACTGCCCAATTCTAATGAAATTATGAAATACTGGTGTGGTCAAAATGCTCACTACACCCCTAGATGAATTCCTCAAGGGGTGTAGAGTCACTTTTGGGGGGTTTCCTTTGTTTTTGCACCACAAGACCTCTTCTAACCTGACATGGTGCCTGAAATATAATTTAAGAAAAGGAAGGCCGAAAAATCCTCTAGGTGCTCCTTTGCTTCTGGGGCCTTTGTTTTCAGGCCTGTAGCACACTAGGGCCACATGTGGGATATTTCTAAAAACTTCAGAATCAGGGCAATAAATAGTCAGTTGTGTTTCTCTGGTAAAAACCTGCAGTATTACAGGAAAAATTGATTAAAATTGAATTTCTGCAAAAAAAATTAAATTTGGAAATTTGCCTTCCACTTTGCTTTAATTCCTGTGAAACGCATAAAGAGTTAGGAAACTTTCTTAATGCTGTTTTGAATACTTTAAGGGGTGCAGTTTTTCAAATGGGTTAATTTGTGGAGGTTCCTAATATATAATGCCCTCAAAGCCACTTCAGATCTGAACTGTTCCCTAAAAAATTGCCTTTTGAAATTTTCTTGAAAATGTGAGAAATTGCTGCTAAACTTATAAGTAACGTCCTAGAAAAATAAAAGGATGTTCAAAAAAAGTCACTATTTTGTATGGTCTAACTATCTGTCTTACAAATGAATTTATGAATATGAATTTAGAAAAATGCTAATTTTTGCAAATTTTCTCTAAATGTTGGTGTTTTGCACAAAAAATATTGAATTTATTGACCAAATTTTTTCATTAAGATAAAGTACAATATGTCACGAGAAAACAATCTCAGAATCGCTTGGATAGGTAAAAGCATTGCGGAGTTATTACCACATAAAGTGACACATGTCAGATTTAAAAAATGAGGCTGTGTCATTTGGTCCAAAAGTGGCTGCGTCCTTAAGGGGTTAAAGGGGTTTTCCGATACAAAAATGTAAATTTTTTAATTTGAGATCTGTTAGGTATAGTGTAAGAATGCTGCCCAGTTTTTTCTTTGATTCATTTTACTTACTGCACGCATGCAGTGATCAATTTGGGCTTTGT
The DNA here is from genome assembly GCF_050947455.1 of Rhinoderma darwinii. Taxonomy (NCBI): domain Eukaryota; kingdom Metazoa; phylum Chordata; class Amphibia; order Anura; family Rhinodermatidae; genus Rhinoderma; species Rhinoderma darwinii. Next base: position 552,854,457 of record NC_134687.1, read on the forward strand.
TTACTTTTGATACTCCATCTTGTCGGCCGTTTCCTGTAAGGCTCATTGCCTAAATTCCACGCAGACGCTGTGAAAGCAGATGATTGTGCATGCGTGGTAAGCACTGTTTGCATAGCAACCACGAATTCTCAGAGACGGCTGAGAAATAGTATCTGGTCCACCCTTTCCCTCAGTCTATAGTGTCGTCAGGAATGACGTACCCGTACACTGAGCCGGCCGGAAAAAGGAAGTAATAGGTCATATACGGGGCAGCACCGGAAGTTCCGATTCTACTGTTGGAGAAGCATCACATGACTGGCTTTGGAATAGGGTGTTAGAAACAACAACGCAAATGCAGGTATATTACACACTGCATTAATTTTAGATGTTCAGTTAAATAAGATAAAGTGAATTGGTTCCGGAAAATCCCTTTAACACAAAAAAACACTCAACAACCATATTGTGGCACCAGCTACTTTTATTTATCATAATAAGCAGATTGTGGCAGATTGTGGCCCTTCCACCGACTAAGTACCCACACACCTCCACTGGCTTCCTCGGGCAATTGTTATCCCAGTGCTTCTTGTCTTTTGATCGCTGCCTGCCCTGACCTGTATCTGTCTTACTGTGTTGCATAAACTCTGCCAGTCCTGACTGGGGCGTTTTAACCCCTTCCCGCCGCAGCCTTTTTTCAGATTTTCATTTTCGTTTTTTCCTCCCCACCTTCCAAAAGCCATAACGTCTTTATTTTTGTGTCGATATAGTACTATGAGGGCTTTATTTTTGCGGGACGAGTTTTAGTTTTTCGTAGCACCATTTTATTTGCCAAATAATGTACTAGGAAACGGGAAAAAAATATTTGTGGGGTAGAAAATGAAAAAAACAGCGATTCCTTCATGGTTTTTTGCGCTCCATTTTTACGGAATTCACTGTGCAATTAAAACAACATGTTAATTTTATTCTGTGTGTCAATACGATTATGCCGATACCAAATATATATATATAGTTTTTTCTATATTTTACTACTTCTACAAGTAAAAACCTAATGCAAACAGAAAGACTCATATAGCAATTAAAGTGAGGGGCTAGATGCTATTAAAGTAGAGCATACTCCCTAAGTAACAAAAAAGGCAACTCCTATATACACATGTATACACTGGAGGAAAAAAGGAGCATAGAAACCATATATCATATGAATAAACAATTTTATTTAACACATAAATACACATAAAATGTTAAAATAGGTACAAGAGGACAAGAGGACGCTGTAAATTCCAGTATAGGCACAACAAGAGAGACTCCCTGTAGTATAATAAGGGAAAATGTATGACACTCCAAATAAGGGATTTGGGTTAGGGTCGGTAAACTCAATCATATGAATACACATATCCTGACATGGTATAATCGATATAGCAATAAACAGAGTAAGGATAAAGAGTTATCTGGAATGACAGTCAGTACCCAAAATGATCGGTCCGCCCTCCCCCTCTGTTAGTGGAGAGTTTTACCCATTAAGCATTTGATAGGAGAGTCAGTCAAGTGTGCGGTGAACCCCAACGCGCGTTTTGCGGTATGCTTCCTCAAGGGGTGTTAACGTGTCTAAGAAAAGACAGCCTTATATGCGATGAGCCACAGGTGAACTCACTGTTTTTTTCATTCCAGAAGATCGCGGCGCACGTCCTCTGCCGAAAACCGGAAGTGAGACATGCCCCACTTCCAGCCCCCAGCGCCTTAGCGCACATCCAGGATCCCCGACGCGTACAGGGATTCCGAGCATGCGCAGTGCGCCGATAGGACGTATGTTGCCTTTGTGTCGCTCCCGCCCCTATCGGCGCAACTGCGCATGCTCGGGATCCCTGTACGCGTCGGGGATCCTGGATGTGCGCTAAGGCGCTGGGGGCTGGAAGTGGGGCACACTTGACTGACTCTCCTATCAAACGCTTAATGGGTAAGACTCTCCACTAACAGAGGGGGAGGGCGGACCGATAATTTGGGGTACTGACTGTCATTCCAGATAACTCTTTATCCTTACTCTGTTTATTGCTATACCGATTATACCATGTCAGGATATGTGTATTCATATGATTGAGTTTACCGCCCCTAACCCAAATCTCTTATTTGGAGTGTCATACATTTTCCCTTATTATACTACAGGGAGTCTCTCTTGTAGTGCCTATACTGGAATTTACAGAGTCCTCTTGTCCTCTTGTACCTATTTATGTGTTAAATAAAATTATTTATTCATATGATATATGGCTTCTATGCTCCTTTTTTCCTCCAGTGTATACAAGTAAAAACCTAAGTGTAAAAAAGAAAATTTATTTTGTGTCGCCAAATTCCGAGAGCCATAACTTTTTCATTTTTCCGTCGATTAAGTTTTTTGCGGGATAAGCTGTAGTTTTTAATAATACCATTTTGGTATACATGCGATGGTTTGATCACTTTTTATTTCATTTTTTGTGGGAGATTAGGTGACCAAAAAATAGAGATTCTGGCGTTTCCAATTTTTGTTTTTACGGCATTCACCGTGCGGGTTAAATAATGATATATTGTAATAGTTCAGACTTTTACGGATGCGGCGATACCAATTATGTTTATTTATTTTTTTACTATGCTCTAGGGGGGAAAATGGGAAAAGGTTTTTTTTTGGAACTTTTATATATATATATATATATATATATATATATATATATATATATATATATATATATATATATATATAATATATATATATATTTATTTTTTTTACACAAAAAAAAAAACTTTATCTAACTCATTTTTACTTTTTTTTATTAGTCCCCCTAGGGGACTTCAACCAGCGATCGTTAGATCGCTTGCACGATATACTGCAATACTAATGTATTGCAGTATATCGTGATTCTGACAGGTAACTATTAAGATGGCAGACCTGGGGGCCTTCATTAGGCCCCCAGGCAGCCATAGCAAGCATCGCCCCCCGTGATTGCATTGCGGGTGGCGCGATGAGCTGTTAGAGCGGGTCGCCCCCCTCTTTCTAACGATTTAAATGCTGCTGACGTTATTGACCGCAGCATTTAACGAGTTAAACGATGCCGCTCGTTACTCTGAAGTGTCGGCTGTAACAAACAGCCGACACCTGCATCGTATGGAACGGGTTCACTCCGTGATCCCGCTCCATACTTCCCCTACCTGACTTTGGCGTATGGATACGTCAAATGTCGGGAAGGGGTTAAGGTAAGGATTGCAAAATCCTTAAAGGAGTTTACCCATCAGAGATATTTATGACATATCCACAGGCCTCATTCTAGAGATAGGTGCAGGTCCCAGAGGTGGGACCCGCATCTATCTGACATTTATGACATATCCTGTGGCTATGTCATACATGTTTCTGATGGGAAAACCCCTTTAAGACTCCTCCCCTGGTGTAGCCCTAGCCCAATCTAATAGTGACACAGTGGGTCCACACTCCTGTCCCGAGGCCTGACAGTTATACATGTCCACCACAGCATTAGCCACTATGTTAACAGCTATTGCTTCTGTGCAATAGAAGAATTATACATTTTAGGTAGCGGTATCTTATAAGAACACAGCTACTCATTACTGGACATGGGGTCATGGTACAATTTAAGTCTGATCTCATTGGCTAGTATAGTTATATAAGGACATAAACTGTGATATGCCAGCTTTGCTGTGCTGTTTGACTCTGCTACAGAAGCACTGAGGGTGTGGGTTGGCAATATGATCTGATCTAGGATCTATTATCTTTCTGCTATTGTTTTATGGCTAGCATTTTAATCTCAAGTTATTTGTTACTATGCATCAAGGTCACCACACAATACTCTGCATGCAAGCAATGTAGAGAAACTTTACAAATAAAGCAAAGACCCATCTTCATGGGCTAATAATCGGGAGAACAAGCTATTATATAAACTCTCGTTCCCGATCATTGGCCTGTGTAAACAAGCGAGCGATCAGTCGACAAATGAGCGTTTGCTTGTTTGTCAACTGATAGTGTCTTTTATGCAGCCTATAAATCATAGCTGTCGGCAGCACATCTCCCTGCCTAAACAGGGCATGTGCTGCTGACAATATGCAAACTGTATGTGAATCGAACGATCGTATTAATGATCGTTCTTCCCCATACAGTTGCAACTGCCCGGGGGTGATGCGGTAGTGCGAGGCGGTATAGTGACACAGTGGCTGGGCCTTCAAGCCCTCCCTGCGAAGCCGTTACAGGGAAATGGAGGGGGTCTGCACTGTATAGTGAATATAGATGGTAGCAGGGGCGTAACTAGGAAAGACTGGGCCCCATAGCAAACTTTTGACTGGGCCCCCCCCTCTGCTGGGTATCACACAACCCCCCCCCCTTGTAGATAGTGCCTCCCTATAGATTCCACCACACAGCGCCCCCCTATAGATAGCACCATACACAGCCCCCTGCAGATAACGCCATACAGCCCCCTGTAGATAACGCCATACAGACCCCCTCTGTAGATAACGCCATACAGCCCCCTGTAGATAACGCCATACAGTCCCCCCTGTAGAGAACGCCATACAGCCCCCCGGTAGATAATGCCATACAGAACCCCTCTGTAGATAACGCCATATAGCCCCCCCCCCCCCCAAAAAAACGGCCTATAGTTTGTCCTACAAAAGACATGCATCCCCTATCCACAGGATATCCACAGGATAGGGGATACATGTGTGATCGCTATCCTGTGATAAGGAGAACGGGGGACCGAAAGTCCCCCGAAGTTCTCCATGACTAACCTCGGACTTCCGGCGTCTGCGCAGTTCAATAAAAATGAAAGGAGCGCTAGTCACGCATGCGCACAAGCACGACCGGCGCTCCATTCATTTCTACGGAGCTGCCGACACAGACCCCGGAAGTCCGAGGTTTGTCATGGAGAACTTAGGGGGGACTTTCGGTCCCCCGTTCTCCTCATCGCTCACAGCGATCACACATGTATCCCCTATCCTGTGGATAGGGGATACATGTCTTATGTAGGAACAACCCCTTCAGTGGCGTCGCGCTGTAGCAGCCATAGCGGCTGCTAGCGGAGCCTGCGGCCATGTGAGGGGGCCGTGCCGGCGGGTGGCACGGGCCCCCTCATGCTGCAGGCCCTGTAGAAGTCGCTACGGCTGCTATAGCGGTAGTTACGCCACTGCGTATAGGTTTGTACGGCGTAAAACTACAGCTCCCAGCATGGCCGGAACAATGGTAAGGATATGCTGGGAGATGCGGTTTCACAAAAAAAATCCTATCACCATCATCTCGCTGCAGATCATACAGTGACTACATTACTGATTAGAGGCAGAATAAACATTTACATTAAGTGACTCACCGGTGACGTCTCAGATTCTAGTTCTTTTCTTCTCCCTCCGATTCAGACATCTATGATGGATTTCTCCCGGCCATGACCCATTTCTGCAGTTTTCCGTTTAGATGTCTTCAGCTTCTCACTTTTAAAACATTTCTGCACCTATAAACAAAGTTACAATTCTCAACACATCTAAATATAACTGTCACAAACACACAACGTGCCCCCTATAGATAGTGACCTACATAGAAGCCCCTATAGATAGTGCCCACATATGGACTCCAGAGCTGCAAGGCAATAGTGCTAACCACTGAGCCACCGTGCTGCCCTACATATAGCTTCCCCTATAGTTAGTGCTCCACGTATAGCCCACCTCTGTATATAGTGTCTCACATATAGCTCCCCCTGTATATAGTGTCCCACATATAGCCCACCCCTGTAGACTGTGCACTACATATAGCCACCCTGTTGCTAGTGCCCCACAGGTAACCCACCCCTGTATATAGTGTCCCACATATAGACCCCCCTGTATATAGTGGCCCACATATAGACCCCCCTGTATATAGTGGCCCACATATAGACCCCCCCTGTATATAGTGGCCCACATATAGAGCCCCCTGTATATAATGGCCCACATATAGAGCCCCCTGTATATAGTGGCCCACACCCCCACATATAGACCCCCCTGTATATAATGGCCCACATATAGAGCCCCCTGTATATAATGGCCCACACCCCCACATATAGACCCCCCTGTAGCTACTGCCCCACATATAGACCCCCCTGTAGCTACTGCCCCACATATAGACCCCCTATATATAATAGCCCACATAAAGATGACCCCCCCCCCCCACTATAGATAATGCGATTCACATTTTTATGAGGGAAAAAAAACAAAAACTTGACATACTCACATTCTCCGGTTCCCACGCTGTTCACTGGCGATGCAGACATGCTCTCTTCTGAGCATGTCTGCAGGAGCTGAACGAGCGTCCTCCAATGACGCTGATTGGTGGGGCAGAATGACTTGCCCCGCCAATCAGCACCTTCCAAGCATGGAAGCGGCGCGATGATGTCATCGCGCCACTAGCCAATCAGTGTCATTGTAAGGCACTGGATGGTCAGGCACGGAACATGCCCGGCCATTCAGTGCTAATACATGTATTTGGCTGCCGCTAGCACTGGGGCCCCCTCCGGTGCTAGCGACACCTACACGCATGAGAGGGCCTGTGTAAGGCTCGGCGTCGCGGGCCCCACAGTAGCGACGCTACCGCTGTAGTAGCCATAACGGCTGCTAGCAGCGCCACCGGGCACCCTCAAGCCCCGGGCCCCGTAGCAGCCGCTACTGCTGCTACCGCGGTAGTTACGCCACTGGATGGTAGTAGTTGTAGTTTCCCCCTGGGGCACACCCTGTTATACAGCCTCCCGGTCTGATGGTATTTGGGGTGCCCTTGTTGGTAACGTGGGTGCTGATTGAATACATGGGAGACGGTTGAATAACTTGTAAATAGTAACTTACGGTCCTTTACTTCAGGTTTGATAGGGTACAGATGCAATAGCTGCAGGCTGGCAGGTGAGGAGACACGGCGGGATTCCTTCTGAACTTCCTCCTTTGATTCTCTCATGAGCTGGATTCGCTCTCTGTGGTAATTACATAACTGGTGTAATGACGGGGTAGGGAGACAGACAGGTGAGCCCTAATCTACCCGCCACTCAGTCCCTGCCTACTTGCACGGCCCGTCCTAGGCGACGGCGTACAACTGGGCGACGGTCCCTACGCTCAATATGTGCACGACAGACAAACAGACAAGGGTACACAGAAGCGAAGGGAAATGGGGCAGTTGCCCACGGCAACACCGTGAGCAACAAGAGTAGTGAACGAGCAGAGTCAAACCAGGAGTGTACAAGGTACCAAACGCAGAGCAGGAGAGTAGTCAGTAAAGCCAGGGTCAATATGAAGCAGAGGTAAATAGTACTAGCAGGAGCAGCAGAGCCAGGAAACCAGACAGAATCACAGGCAAAGGAGGAGCAGGAAATGAAGGTATACATAAATAGAGGGCGGGAGCTAGCTCCGTCTGACCAGGCTGTGATAGGCTCTCCCACTCCTCAGCCTACCAGCCTGAGTGGTAGCAGATCGAGTCACTCTATCAGACTTAGGAGCAGGTGCAGACTGATTAACCATGGGCGTCGACACAGAAGCTGTGTCTGGCAGATTCTTTACAGGTATTAATCAGGTATCTATAGGACCTGATGGGGTGGAATTCTCAAGTGTTCTGGATTATCAGATGAGTGTGGAGAAGTGTATAACATTTGTTTTTATTTTTAAGAATGAAGATGCCACTCCTTTAAAATGTTCTATCTATATGTGACGTGGGTTTCCAATGTAAATTTGTAGAAATACTTCATACAGTATGTACAAGACAGGATACGAGGCACAAGGTAGATCATCCAGAAACCACTCTCAACTTCTTGTTCATCTCAAGGAGCGGAGCTGGAGGTGCTCGCTGAGACTGTAACCTAGCAAAAGGTAAGACGGCCGACATTTACACTGACTCTAGGTACGCTTTTGGAATCGCCCTCAATTATGGGCCCATTGGTAGTAGGACATTTGTTGGATCATCGGGTAAGCCAATTGAGAGCGTAAGAGATGAAAGACCCGGCAAATAGAGTATGTGCAGCCAGGTGTCAGTAAATTGGCTTGTCCCTGGATACAATAATGCCACCACTAGGTTTGTAGCAGCCTGCATGATGTGCGCACTGCATGACATAGGTAAAACAGCAAAGGTACCTGTGAAAAGTGCAACCCGGCCAGATTAACCGTCCCAGCGACTGCAGAACATACAACTACCTGAGGAAGAAGTGTATGAAAAGGTGCTCATATGTGTAGACCTGTTCTCAGGGTGGCCTGAAGCCCGGCCAGTATCTTCCCCACTGCAGAAGTTGGGGGTAGTGACAGAAGAATCGTGGATTGCGAGCTTGCGTTTTTTTTTGGCCAAAACAACAACTAATACCCCATGTTTTTTCATGGTTACTTACATTGTACATACTTTTTTTTCAGGACCTGCCCGGGTCTTATGATGCTGGGATAGCCGGGTGTGCGGATGTTTAGCACTGCATGCAGGGCAGCCCGCTCTCTTACAGTATGGGCGTTCTAAATAGGCTGCTATTCGGCGATATATGCTGTGCCTCACTATCCAAACACTATGCCTCCATGTTTTACACACCACACTCACGTTTTTGTTTCACTCACAGCCCTGATTTCTACAAACTACACTTAGTCATGTCCCCTATACCTCACATGTACACTATACACAGTACTTCATTATTTATTTATTATTATTACACATTTACTTCCATGCCCAACACACCACTCCCCTCAAGGTTAGTGGGAGTGGCTATCATTATTTAAACACACCTGGGCACTTCCCTTCAACAGCATTCTCTGACCTGGTTGCGCCCTGTTTGGAATGTTTTTTTTTACCCACCACCTAATCTGTGAGTATGGCCTTTTCTGTGGTTTTAATTACAATCTATGTCCCATTTTTTTACATATCGAAGAATCGTCTTCAAGTATCGGCAGCCAATAGGGTATAGGTAGGACGACTAGCGTCCCTAGTAACGCTGGAGATCCGAGAAGCGGATCTGAATACTCAAATGGGGAATCCAGCGTTACTAGGGACGCTAGTCGTCCTGCCTATACCCTATTGGCTGCCGATAAAGGGAGGCGTGCCACAGTCCTGACAGGTCCAGAGTGACGTGTCGGATGTGGATTGGTGGCACGCTGGGGGCATGTCAGTATGGGGGGAGGGCCCTAGCTGTTTAAAAGACCGGCACCTCGCCGGCTCGTGTGCGATCATTATATCTTGATCGTGCACGAGCCGGGAGGTTCATTAATGCACACAACCGTGCGATCCGGCATCCATATTAAAGATTATCGTTGAACACTAATAATCCCTGATGATGTTCCACCAGTAACGGTGGTTCTGAAACGCGTAGGATTAACGATATAGCATTACAACTAACAATTTAACATTTAGTGAATACTGGTCAGGGATCTTGCAACAGGGGGCTTGCTACCGAACATTGGAGGTCTTGACCCTATTGCTGACCACATCACTATACGTGGCTTTAAGAGCCGGACTAGCGCAACATAGCGCAAGGTGTAGCGTGGTACGGCGCTATTACTAATCAATCAGTAGGATTCAGCTTATATATATAATAGGAGAGACTGGTCTGTGGGTAGTTAGTATCCTTTGCCTTAGGCTAGGTCTCTGCTGCTGACCATATGATTGAGCCTGTTATTTTGGCTTCAAGGGCCCATTTTTAAAGATTTATCTAAATAAACTTATTTTAATCGTTCAGCTCAGGCAGTAATAATTACAATTTAACGGAACGAAAACCGAGTTATCAGAGGGATAAGATTATACCTCTGTATGTTGGCTTGAATAAATCACAGTTTTTTTCATTCATCCTGTTGGAGTGCTGCAAGATTTTTTTTCACCTGAATATTGATACAGTCCTAGGATCTGGACTGCTTGCTGGCACCCGTTCACTTATGTAAGCTTTCTCTTACTGAGATTGAGTTCTGCTGCTTTCTCTGTTTGAATATATTTTTATATATATATATATATATATATATATATATATATATATATATATATATATATATATATATATATATATATATATAAAGAAGAAAAATGAGTTTGCATGTATCACTTCTAGTTACTGCTCAATGTGAACGTTTAATGTAAAGATGTTATTTGTTAATGTTTTTCTTCAAATTAATATTCTGATTAGGATCAATTAATGATTACACAATGAAAAAGCTTGTTCTCCACAGGAAGTGTCCAACTGGGAGCGGAAGGCGTGAGAACCAGATTCTAACAGAATGTGGATGGATAAAGAAAGGTAAACCGGTAGGACCCAAGGCACTCTTGATGGCACTTGTATTGATTGTGTATGACCTCACATATGCCCCAAGACTGCAAGGATCGATGTGGTAAGATCTAATTCGTATGTCCCAGGCTTTACAGCTGATGCTGGTAAATTCTGTTAGAGCTGTTTGATTTGCCTACAGAACAGTCCTGGCAGACCGGTGCCAACCTTATCATACCCGCCTCCCACAAAGAGAAGAGACCTTGAGAGGCCTTCCCAGGTAGAACAAACCAGGGTAGGAAAAAATTGGTTTGAGACACTTGTCAGATAAAACGTATGGTATCTGTGAATATTTCTGTGAGTAGGAGCTGTTCCAGGTAATCAGATGAGAATAAGGTATAAATCCTGCTGAAAAGTGTAACACCAAGTGCAAATACAATGTACCCAGTAACTACACATATTCTAGGTGCCCTGTCCATTGTAACAGATTAGTTTTTCTTATATAAAGGTGTTTGATGTAGTTTAAGGGCCTGTCATTATTATTGTATGTACTTAGAACAACTTTTATAGTGTATGCGGATGATGTTATCACCAGATTAGCATTTATTTTAACAATTGACAAGGGTTGGGTCCCCGGCAAGTTCCAGTAGACATGAGACTTTTAATATGATCAACTCCATCACTGAGATGCGGCAGGCGCAGCCTGAGCCAGTACAACGCGTTTGTCATGAACTGACGGCAGTGTCACAATTCTAAGCAGCCGTGCAGACAAGTAACTTCCCAGAGGAAGAGGACAGATGCGGAGGGTTTGTGGTAGTCACAATAAAACTCCACTAATCCGCTATGTGGGATCTCACCCCAGGCTCACAGCATGAGGTGCTATGTACAGCCCGGTGACGTATACTAAAAGAGACGGTGTCTGAAAGATGAGAAGGACCAAACCAAGTCCTGATGACATCAGCAAAGAATAAAGTAAAGACCAAAGACCTGAGTGAATCCGTCAGCAGTATCAAGTGTTTTAGTAAGTAAGTGACCAGGAGGTGGTAATAATAAATCCCCCACTGGACACCACTGTGCAGTCTGACTCCACAATTGTGTGGGTTACCCTGAGGGTGAAGATGACGATGATGTACAGGACTTGCAATGAACTGATGGGACCCGAAACCTGAGGGTGATAGCATGAGATTGGTGATAGCATTATATTATTAATTGAGGCCCTATTGTTTATATTGTCTGAGGTTTACAATTATAATGTGTGTAAATATGCCACGGTACTGCAAATTATAATCTGAGGAGTTTTTATGTGGAGGTGTGAGGTGAAGGTCACTGGTTGTTGTCACTCATATGTAAGAAGTACATGGCAGCAATGAGAGCCCATGACCTGTTATATCTGCAGGGGTAAAAGTCCCATTAGGACAGTAAGTGGCAGTGCGACAATTATGACCAATACAAGTGCCGTGGAGGAGAAGTTTGGATTATTGCCAATATTAGTAGGTTTAACAGTAAAGAAGGCGAGGGGCTTAGAAGCCAGATTCGAGGGTCCATACCAGGTCCTCGTGATCTCGCCCACTGCAGTTAAGCCAGAAGGAAGGCCAACATGGATCCACGCCTCGCACTGCAAGAGGATCTCTTCCGAAGAATGACTATCACCATATATATCCTTATCCTTTTTCGTGTTATTGCACAGAGTGCTGAGGGGGGACATGTAGCAATCACCCAGGCTGATGGGGTGACCACCTTTTGGTATAATTCTTCTAATAAACATGTAGCTACATACCAGTTTGAATTTGAGTCTCTTATCCCAATTATTACCTTTAATAAAAATGTAGACTGGATTAATTATATATATATTACAGCCAGCAGCGGTTTGTAAATTATACCCGAGATGCTTTACAAGGGTTAGCCGACCAACTAGGGCCCACCTCAACTGTGCCCACTATATTTACACAAATAGACGAGGTGATACCGACAGTCCCTCTAAAGACAACCGTCCTGTAGGTTAGGACCATTCTGAAACCTTGGAAGTCCAGGTACAAAGGGGGGTTACTCATAAGGAGTAGCTCGTCTCAAGCTGGTGAAGAAATCCAAAACCCCTACCCGCCTGGTTCGAGTGGTCAGTAGTAGATTTTCATACGTTTTTGAAGCCACTCATGATTTTCGCTGCATTTTTTACAGCAGTTTTTGGAGCTTTTTTCGATAGTCTATGAAAAACGGCTCCAAAAATGTCCCAAGAAGTTACCTGCACTTCTTTTTCGCGGCCGTTTTTTTACGAGTAAAAAAACGCTCCGTCGGAACAGACCACCATTTTCCCATTGAAATCAATGGGCAGATGTTTGGAGGTGTACTGCTTCCGATATTTCGGCCGTTTTTCAGGCGTTTACGGCTTGAAAAACGGCCGAAAATAGGCAGTGTGAACATACCTTTAAGGAGAACTATGTATCAGAGAATACGAGGAATCAATCAATATGTAGATTATATCAATTTAAGCAAGAACAGGCATGAAACCGCCAAATACAATGAATGAACATATAGAACAATAAGGCTGGGTTCACACACCCTATTTACGGACGTAATTTGGGCGTTTTAACCTCGAATTACGTCCGAAAATACGGCACCAAAGCGTCGGCAAACATCTGCCCATTCACTTGAATGGGCTTTACGATGTTCTGTGCCGACTGTCATTTTTTTTTACGCCCGCGTCAAAGAGGTGCCTGTCACTTCTTGAGACGTAATTGGTGCCGTTTTCCATTGACACCATGGAAAAACAGCTCCAATTACGTCCGTAATGGACGCAGCGAAAAGAGCCTGCACTTGCCATTACGTCTGAAATGCCGGAGCTGTATTCTCCTGAAAACAGCTCCGTAATTTCAGCCGTAACGGAGGCTGCCGTGTGAACATACCCTTAGAGCAATTTGATCATAGAACAGATAAACAGTACAAAAGTAGGATGTTGGAGGGGTATTGTAAAAGTACCCCTCATGACCTTACTATAAGGTAGCGGTAGTGCTATGTAGTGGGAAGATAAAGAAAAGGACAAAATATGAGAGGAATAAAATACCTGTTGGAAAATGTTGACGTGTATAGCTACATTCGGCGTCTCCCAGACACTCTATGCAGGCTCTGAGAGATTATGCGTTGCGCCTGATTTAAATACTGGACGGATATCAGTGTTAATGCGGAAGTGAGGCTAATGCGCATGCATGATGTCGTAAGTATCGCTGGAATGCAAGCCGAGCGTTACTAGGTGGTGGAACGCATGTGGACATTAAGTGTGTGGTAGGACAGCAGGAAATGCTATAAAGACTGTAAGTACTAAAATAGCGTGAATCAAGAATGAATGTTGTATGTCAATGTAATGAATAGAGAAAAAAAGGATAATGAATCTAAGGATAGTCTAATATGTAGAGATGAGACATAGAAGGGAAGGTGAAAAAAGATAAGGGAAAGAACGGAGTAAAAAACGGGGGAAAAGAAAGGAAGATAAAAATAAAAATAAAAATGAAAATAAAAATAATATAAAAATAAAAGGAAGATAAAAATAAAAAATAAATAAAAATAAAAATGAAAATAAAAATAATATAAAAATAAAAGGAAGATAAAAATAAAAAATAAATAAAAAATAAAATAAAAATAAATATAAAAATAATAAAAATAAAAATAAACAAACAAGTCAAATAGAGAAATGAAGAAATAGAAAGGGGAATAGAAAAAAAGGAGGGAAGAAAGGGGAAGAGTGGGAAAGAAGGTGGGACGAGAGGGAGAAAAGGTGCAAAAAGGGTGATGGAAAGGAGAAAAACGGTTTTATGGTACCTGTATCTGGTCGCACAAAAGGATGGTATGTTGTTCTAACGTAAAACAACCTAAACAAAACCTCGCACCAATAATGGCGTGTATTGGGGTCCCTTTAAATGTATAGACCTAAAAACGAACCAAAAATGGGACACAACCCTAAAGCAAATAATGTACTCAAAAAATAAAAGTACAAAAAATCTATATTAAATATAATAGAAATGACAAATAATAGAAAAAGAGATTTGATACAATAAACACGGAGACATATACAACAGGGTCAGATGAAAAAGACCAGAACCAACAGAATCAACCGTCCACTAGAGACCCAACACACGCTCAATTATAAGTAAGTAATCAGTGAACCCGGGGGTATGGGGAGGTAAGTCCCATACAAAGTGCCATGTAATCAGCTAGATGAGCAGCATGTAAAATATATCAATATACGTAGCCTGCACAATATATAGTGCATATAATAATACGTGCACAATCTATGCAGTGCAATCAGTAGTACGTAAAAAGGTATTACTAAGAAACATATGCAAACAGTATAAAGGCTCAAATAGCCAAAAGAAATATGACTAGCTGAAATAGCATAATATTGTAGAGGCTACAAAAGGCTGAAAAAACCTGTGCACATACCCAGAGACATGATGAGGAGCGTGGAGGATCGATGGAGTGGATGGGTGAATAAACGCCTCGACGCGCGTTTCGCCCTGTGACCGGCTTCGTCAGGAGGCTACATACAATAAAAGACTAGGGGTTTAAATAGTAAAGGGACAGAGTTAGGCTCACCTGCGGTGAGTGAAAATCGGCGCTCCACACGCCCACAGGGCGGCGCACGCATCACGGGACGCGCCGCGCGTCATGTGACAGGTGCCACGTGATGTAAACACCACCATGGCAACCCTAGACGCCAAGCGGCACTCCCGGATACCTGCCCCGCCAAGGGTGCGCGGCCGAGCGTCTGTCCAGACACCGCAGGAGAGACAACCCACAATAGCAATGAATGGAGATTGCTATAGCGAAGGGGCCAGCTAACAGTATGTATATACAGTTAGAATGAATATATACAAAAGCGCATTTAGCGGCAGTTTATACAAATGACGATAAAAATACACATATTAAAGAATATACATACCACATATGAAAAATAAAAAGCAAAAATAAATTAAAAGTGATAAGTGAAACGTGCAAATAAAGAATAAGTAATAAAATAAAATAAAAATGTATATAGTGATAGGTAGTACAAATAAATATCAATAATACAAATAGACAAGTGGAGAATGAAAATATATACACCAGAGATTCTAGTGATTAAAGTGCTAAGTGATTAACTATATAAGGATGAAGACATTGCTAAAAACAAGGCAATGAAGATAAAGTGCAGTGCACAAAAATAAAAATATATAAAAATAAATAATAAATAAATAAAAAGTAAAAAATAATAAATAATAAATAATGTAAATAACTAAAATAGACAAAATAGAGATACATATATACAATATAAAATATAATATATAAAATATGTATAAATAAATATATATGTGGATAAAAAATAAAATAAAATAACATAAACAATTATTCTGCAGAGATGTGAAGAAATAAATACATCTACAGATAATTTAAAGAGCACAGTATATAATACTAATAACTCGTAACTACCACAAGTATACCAAATATCATGTCAGTAAGTATATTCGAGACACAATGCTGTGCAATCTACTATAAGTATATATACATACGGAACTCCAATACTTTTTAACCAAAAATATAATAGTAATAATACAAAAATATAAAAACATATACACAGATCAAAAAACATATATATCGTACAAAATTATATATATATATGTGTATCTTCAATACTCCAAATTTTCAACTGCAGCCAAGCGAGATCTTCACCAATGAGAGGACCCATTCACTATGCCCATTCGCTAAAAGGGATAAACTGTAACAGAAAAAAAGAATAAAACACAAGAAAAAAACCCTAGACAAAATAAAATTCACGCATGGTTAAAAAGTTTACAAAAAAGGCCTGAAACTAGTGGCTTCATTTAAACCAAGTGGGGCTATAGTATTTAATAACGTAATCCACTTCATTTCTTTCTTTAGCAAAGCCAAACGTACATCACCACCTCTACAGCCCAAGGAAACCCTATCAATGCCACGCACCTCAAAACCCCTAGGGTTACTAGAGTGAAATTCACGGAAGTGTCGTGCGACAGGCTGGAGTTTATCCACGTCCAAAATATTTGAGGCCGACTTAATTTTGCAGACATGCTCCAGTACCCTCACCTTCAGTTGCCTAGTGGTCATACCTATATAGATAAGACCACAAGGACAAGTGGCAAAATACACCACAGCTACTGTGTTACACGTGATGTTATAGACGATTTTGTATTCCTTCCCTCTATCAGAGCTGTAGAAGTTGGAGGTACGTGGAACATATCTGCAAGCTGAACATTTGCCGCAACTATATGACCCCCAGGGGGGACCCTTACTCCCAAATGGATTCGGGGGGGGCGCTAGGAATGTAATGACTGGCTGTCAAAAGGTCCTTCAAATTTTTAGAACGCCTCCAAGTAATGGAGGGGTAATTGGGTAAAACCCCTGCTAAATCGCGATCGGTGAGAAGTACCCGCCAGTGCTTCTGCAGGATATCACGGATCTCAATCCAATGGGGATTAAACGTAGTAATAAATCTGACACTCTGATCTATTTTATGTTTCTTGGGCTTACTTACCAGGAGTTCATCACGAGTCGAGTTTTTAGCTCTAAGATAGCCTCTTTTAATGACCCTCTGACTGTACCCACGACTCTGAAATCTTGCCGTCAAATCCAATGCTTGACGCTCAAAGTTGCTATCATTAGAGCAGATGCGCTTTGCCCTCAAAAACTGGCCCACAGGAATAGATGTTGTAACCTTCGGATAGTGGGCAGATGTAGCATGGAGGAGGGCATTAGTGGAGGTTTTTTTCCTAAAAATATCGGTAGAAATAAAACCGCTGTCATCTCTACAGATACAAATATCCAGAAAGTCAACACGAGTTTGACTATACTGCCACGTGAGTTTGATATTAATATCATTCCTATTTAAGGAACCAAGAAACGATTCCAAGTCAGACGTGGAGCCCTGCCAGATGAATAGAATATCATCTATATACCTCGACCACAGGAGCACTGAATCATGACCCGGAGTCTGCAGCACAGTGTCTCTCTCCCACAGCCCCAGGAACAAGTTGGCATATGAAGGTGCACATGTGGCCCCCATTGCTGTCCCCTGGAGCTGTAGGAAGAGACGATCCTTAAATACAAAGAAATTATGTGTTAGTGCAAAATCAAGGAGACATAAAATAAACTCTACAAGGTCCGGGTCATGATTAGTCATCTGTAAAAAATATCTAGATGCTCGGATCCCGTGGTCGTGGCATATAGACGTATACAAGGACTCCACGTCACACGTGACCAAAAGCATATCATGCTCAAGGTGCAACCCATCGAGTCGTTGTAACATATCTGTGGTATCCCTAATGTATGACGGTAAGGTCTCCACACATTTCTGCAGATAAAAATCCACAAATCTGCAGATATTCTCACACAAGCCGCCAATCCCCGATACTATCGGACGACCGGGGGGGCAGGTGACATTTTTATGCACTTTAGGCAATAAATAGAATGTGTGCTTAATAGGAAAATCCACAGATAGGCCCTCCCTCAATTTAGAATGGATGATGTTAGCATCAACGCCCCTTTGTAATAGGCTATCGAGTTCTCCTTTGAAAGCTGGCGTTGGATCCGATGGGAGCCTGCGATAGCAATGACTCATGTTAAGTTGGCGAAAAGCCTCACATTCATACATCTGTGCCGGCCATAATACAACATTCCCCCCCTTGTCAGCTGGTTTGATAATCACATCTCTGAGTTTTCTGAGCTCAAGAATAGCTTGCCTTTCTTTAAAATTAAGATTACGAGGTGTATCAAAGTCAGAGATGGTTTCAAGATCTTTTTTAACCAATTTGAAAAAAATGTCCACTGAAGGGCACAGCGCAAGAGGGGGGAAATATTGAGAACGGCGGCACAGATGCATGGGGAGTCTAGGGTCAGTTTTGACCTCCTGTTCTTCTAGCAGTGAAAGGAGGGCATCAAATGCCTGTTGCTCTACCGGGGAGCACATGGGTACACTATGATCCCTTCTACCGAAGTGCTTTTTGCAAAGTAATTTTCTAGAAAAAAGAGCCAAGTCTTTAATAATAGTAAAAAGATCAAATTTGCCCGTGGGAGAGAAAGACAGGCCCCTTTGCAACACATTAATTTGGGAGGATGAAAAAGTATGGGAAGAAAGGTTAATTACCTTCAGAGCCTCCTGTTTCTCTTGTCCCTGTTGAACACTCCTCTGGTCTTTCTTTTGATGGCTGGTGTTCTGGAGTTGAACAGGGGGTCTCCATCTCCTGCGGCCTGAGGTTTGTCTAAAAAACCGCCACATTCCTCTTCAGATATGAGGGAAGTGGAAGAGACAGAACGGGACAGGGACCGTGCTCTATCCCTCTTAAAATGCCAACGATAGATCTTATTAGACTGAAAGTCACCTAGATCACGCTGGAATTTTCTGATTTTAAGATCTTGTATTTCTCTTTCCCACTTAGTAAGCTCCTCCTCCAATGCTTTATCAAAAATACCAAGCTCCTCTGTGCTAAGGGATTGATGAATCTTATCCTTAAGAGGATCAATTTCCTTTTCCAAAGAATCAAGGGTTCTGCGATCTGCCCCAATGAGCAACTCAATGAGCGTGCGTGAACATTTAGTTAGGGAGTCCTCCCATTTGGTAACAAACGAAGGATCTTCTGTGTCCAAAGTGGGGAACACCTGCAGACGTAAACCACGGGGTATGATATCTTTCTGCAAATAATTCTCTAAGGCTGCCTTGTTCCACCAAACCTTAGTACGTTTTTTTAAAAGATCACGTATTTTAAGTTTCAGGCCCTTAATGTTACTACTTTCTGTGGTCACTGTTGAATTCTCTCCGAATATAGTACCAAGTTGTGTAATCCAATCCTTATCTCTTTTCCTGAAATCCATATATCCTGAGGTATTTTCTGTAAACACAGACAAGAATAGTCAAACAACCTAAACAAAACCTCGCACCAATAATGGCGTGTATTGGCGTATTTTCATCACGTGGCACCTGTCACATGACGCGCGGCGCGTCCCGTGATGCGTGCGCCGCCCTGTGGGCGTGTGGAGCGCCGATTTTCACTCACCGCAGGTGAGCCTAACTCTGTCCCTTTACTATTTAAACCCCTAGTCTTTTATTGTATGTAGCCTCCTGACGAAGCCGGTCACAGGGCGAAACGCGCGTCGAGGCGTTTATTCACCCATCCACTCCATCGATCCTCCACGCTCCTCATCATGTCTCTGGGTATGTGCACAGGTTTTTTCAGCCTTTTGTAGCCTCTACAATATTATGCTATTTCAGCTAGTCATATTTCTTTTGGCTATTTGAGCCTTTATACTGTTTGCATATGTTTCTTAGTAATACCTTTTTACGTACTACTGATTGCACTGCATAGATTGTGCACGTATTATTATATGCACTATATATTGTGCAGGCTACGTATATTGATATATTTTACATGCTGCTCATCTAGCTGATTACATGGCACTTTGTATGGGACTTACCTCCCCATACCCCCGGGTTCACTGATTACTTACTTATAATTGAGCGTGTGTTGGGTCTCTAGTGGACGGTTGATTCTGTTGGTTCTGGTCTTTTTCATCTGACCCTGTTGTATATGTCTCCGTGTTTATTGTATCAAATCTCTTTTTCTATTATTTGTCATTTCTATTATATTTAATATAGATTTTTTGTACTTTTATTTTTTGAGTACATTATTTGCTTTAGGGTTGTGTCCCATTTTTGGTTCGTTTTTAGGTCTATATGTTGTTCTAACGTGCCTGAAAAAAACTGTATAGTGATTAGTACATGAATAAATCAGCAACATAAGACTAGCACAATAAGTCAAATTCCCTGTTTAAAACTATGGGTGCAAGCAGGGCCGGCCCTAGGATAGATGGCGTCCTGTGCGAAATGATCTTTCGGCGCCCCACCCCATCATTAAAAAAAAATGCCCCATAAAAAAATTATAATGCCCTTTTAGTGCCCCCATATAGTATAATAATAATATTTAATAATATAATATATTACAACCCCTTCAAGGACACAGTATTTTGTCCTCTAATTGTGCCCACAGTATTATGCCCCCTGTAGTACCCCTACACAGTATAATGTCCGCTTAGTGGCCCCCACACATTATAATGCCCCCCGTAGATTTTGCCATATAGCCTCCCTGTAGACAGTGCCATAATCCCCCACCTCCTTTTTGTAGATCATACCATACAGCCCCCCACATCTCCCCCTTGTAGACAGTGCAATACAGTCCCCCACCTCCCCCTTGTAGATCTTGCCATACAGTCCCCGCATCTCCCCCTTGTAGACAGTGCCCCCAAACAAAAACAAAAATTGTACTCACCTAGGCCCCGTTCCCATGGCGAACTAAGCTGCTCCATGACGGGACTCTAGTACAGAGTTTCCCTACCTTTTCGGACTCGAGGCGGCACTGGAAAAACAAAATTTCCTCAGGGCCCCCCTACCAAAAATTGTTTTGAGAAAGACAGAAAATAGCTAAGAACAAGCACTCCACTCGTAGGGCATGTTCACACACGTTTTTTGTAAGGCAAAAAAAATCTGCCTCAAAATTCCTTCAGCAACTGACAGCGTTGTGTGACCTTTTTTTTGTGTTTTTTTCTTAAGCTGTTGAAGCGAATGCAAAAGACGCAGGAAAAAAAGCTCCAAATGAGCGCCGCAGTTATCTTCTGCCTCCTATTAATTTCAATTGGAGGTCAGAGGTTGAAACCACTTGAAGACCATCAGCCCCCCACTCACAGAAAAATGACCATCAACCCCCCACTCACAGTAAAATGACCATCGGCCCCCCACTCACAGCAAAATGACCATCAGCCCACCACTCAGTAAAATGACCATCAGACCCCCACTCACAGATTCCCCCTGTAGGTAGCGCCACACAGCCCCTTGTAGGTAGCGCCACACAGCCCCTTGTGGGTAGCGCCACACAGCCCCCTTGTGGGTAGCACCACATAGCCCCTTGTAGGTAGCACCACACAGCCCCCTTGTGGGTAGCGGCAGACAGCCCCCTTGTGAGTAGCGCCACACAGCCCCCTTGTGGGTAGCACCACATAGCCCCTTGTAGGTAGCACCACACAGCCCCCTTGTGAGTAGCGCCACACAGCCCCCTTGTAGGTAGCGCCACACAGCCACCTTGTGTAGCGCCCATGGCCGCGGGCCGTCGGGTTTACTCACCTCCCGACGCCCGCAGCCATGGATCTGTGAGCGCTGGCCTCCGTCTCCCTCCTAGGAGATGCCAGCGCTCACTTCCGCTCCGTCCGGCTGGGTCCCGTAGGGTGGGCGCGCACGCTCGCGGCCGGCCTTAAAGGGCCAGCGCGCGCAATTAGGAAATCATCAACTGCCACGATTTCCTGGTCTATAAGAAGGCCCCTGGCCTTCTAATCCTTGCCTGAGCATTGTTAGTCTTTCCCAGTCTGTCTCGCAAATGGTCCCTTAGTGTCTCCCGTTCCAGCTGTTACCCGTGCCCTGTTACCGTTCCTGTATTCCGTATTGTTCCTGTGCCTACCCGCGTTCAAGTGTCTTCTGATACGTAAAGTGCCATCTGCCACGTCAAGTGCCATCTGCCACGTCAAGTGTCTTCTGCCACGTCAAGTGCCATCTGCCACGTCAAGTGCCATCTGCCACGTCAAGTGTCATCTGCCACGTCAAGTGTCTACCGCTCATTGGATACTGCACGCCACGTCTGGCGCTACTTGCCGCATCTGCCTCCATCCGTGCTGAAGCCACAGCCACCGCCCGGACTATTTCAGGTACCCAAGCATTACTGCCTGCCATTTTACTTTCGCATAGACTGTGACCTGGTCAGCTGCCTCCCCGCTACGGCGGAGCGGCCTAGTGGGTCCACAAACCCAGTGTCCGTGACACCTTGTAGGTAGCGCCACACAGCCCCCTTGTAGATAGCGCCACACAGACCCCTTGTAGATAGCGCCACACAGCCCCCTTGTAGATAGCGCCACACAGCCCCCTTGTAGATAGCGGCACACAGCCCTTGTAGATAGCGTCACACAGCCCCCTGTAGAGTGTGCCACACAGCCCCCTGTAGGGAGGGCCACACAGCCTCCTGTAGGGAGTGCCGCACAGCCCACTGTAGGGAGTGCCGCACAGCCCCCTGTAGGGAGTGCCGCACAGCCCCCTGGTAGGAAGTGTCGCAAAGACCACCGGTAGGGAGTGCCACATAGCCCACAGCCCCCTGGTAGGGAGTGCCACACAGCCCCCTGGTTGGTAGTGCCCACAGCCCCCTGGTTGGTAGTGCCCCACAGCCCCCTGGTTGGTAGTGCCACACAGCCCACAGCTCCCTGGTTGGTAGTGCCACACAGCCCACTGGTTGGTAGTGCCACAAAGCCCACAGCCCCCTGGTTGGTAGAGCCACACAGCCCACAGCCTCCTGGTATGTAGTTCCACACAGCCCCCTGGTAGGTAGTGCCACACAGCCCCCTAGTAGGTAGTGCCACACAGCCCACTGGTTGGTAGTGCCATACAGCCCACAGCCCCCTGGTTGGTAGTGCCACACAGCCCACAGCCCCCTGGTAGGTAGTGCCACACAGCCCCCTAGTAGGTAGTGCCACACAGCCCACTGGTTGGTAGTGCCACACAGCCCACAGCCCCCTGGTTGGTAGAGCCACACAGCCCCCTTGTAGGTAATGCAAGGACTACGAAATGACCGATAGCTGGTGGGCAATAGACATTCAAAAAAGGACAACTGTGCAGGAGCACACAGAATACCCAGCTTTCCCAGCTATCAAATAAATGTGTGGAAATAAACTAAGTTATAACTTTTATTTAGTCTGAGTAAAGGATTAATTCTTTTAGCTAGATTAAATAAAAGTTATATCTTAGTTTATTTCCACACTGCACAGTTGTCAGGAATATGTGCCACACAGCCCCCCTGTAGATAACAACCCCCCCTCCTTCCAGTAAAGATAGCGCCACAGTAGCTCCCTGAAGGAGCAGAATCCCCGTGTGGCCGGGGATTCCGGTCCTGGAGCACTGCTTGATGCCTCTGTCCATATATGGACAGTGACATCAGGGAAAACTCCTGAGGCGGAATCCCCGTCCACAGCATTGCAGACGCTATGACCGTCGATTCCACTCCAGGAGAAGCTCCTGTCGTCTATGTCCATGACGTCATTGGCTTCTCCTGGAGTGGAATCCCCGATCATAGAGTCTGCAATGCTGTGACTGGGGATTCCGCTTCAGGAGTTTCCCCTGATGTCACTATCCATATATGGACAGAAACATCAAGCAGCGCTCCAGGAGCGGAATCCCGGCCACACGGGGATTCCGCTCTTTCAGGGAGCTACTGTGGCGCTAGTAGACAGCAGAGCAGGGAGATATTGCAGAGTGAAAATGGGATTTTTTCCATAGATATGCCAATATGTGGTGCCCAGCTTGTGCCACCATAACAAGACAGCTCTCTAATTATTATGCAGTGTTTTCCGGTTTTAGAAACACCCTACATGTGACCCTAATCTTTTGCCTGGACATTCGACCAGGCTCAGGAGTGAAAGAGTACCATGCGAAATTGAGGCCTAATTTGGCGATTTACAAAGTATTGGTTCACAATTGCAGAGGCTCTGATGTGAAATAATAAAAAGAAACCCCTGAGAAGTGACCCCATTTGGAAACTACACCCCTCAAGGCATTTGTTAAGGGGTGTAGTGAGCATTTCACCCCACAGGTCTTTTCCATAAATGAATGCACTGCGGATGGTGCAAATTAAAAATGTATATTTTTCCCTAGATATGCCATTTCAGTGGCAAATATGTCATGCCCAGCTTATGACGCTGGAGACACACACCCCAAAAATTGTTAAAAGGGTTCTCCCGGGTATGACGATGCCATATATGTGGAAGGAAACTGCTGTTTGGGCACGCTGTAGGGTTCAGATGGGAGGGAGTGCCATTTGGCTTTTGGGGAGCGGATTTTGCTTGGTAGTAGTTTCGTTTGAATATTGCTGATGTTTCCGTTTATAATGTGGGGGTACATGTAAGCTGCGCAGAGTACATCAGGGGCATAGTCAGGTGGTATAATAATGGGGTGAATAATAAAATGATCCATAGATGTGTGTTACGCTGTGAAGCAATCCTTTCTGCACAGGCCGGTGTCTCACTGATATATGGCGTCCTTTCTCAGAGGCGTAGCTAGGTTCTCCAGCACCCGGGGCAAAGATTCAGATTGTCGCCCCCCCCCCAGCCTCTTTCCCGACATCTCCATCCCCCTCGCCGTGTTTGTTTTCTCTACCAATCAATGACGTGTCATTTCTGTTCCACATTTCTTTTTATGTAACTCAAGCATAAAAACATTTGTACATTTTACAAGCAATATAGTTCTATACACAGTACCACAATAGTGCTCAGTACATAAATACAGCCCCAGAACCAAGCTCATTACATATATACAGCACCAGCATAAATACAGCTCAATTTAGTGAAACCCCTGCCGTATAGGTATGTACGGCGTAAAACTACAGCTCCCAGCATGGCCCGAACCATGGTAAGGATATGCTGGGAGTTGCTGCTTCACAAAAAATAAATCCTATCATAATCACATTACCCATCATCTCACTGCAGATCATACAGTGACTACATTACTGATTAGAGGCAGAATAAACATTTACATTAAGTGACTCACTGGTGACGTCTCAGATTCTAGTTCTTTTTCTCCATTTGGTCCAGACCTCTATGATGACTTCTCCAGGTCACAGCCCATTTCTGCAGTTTGCCGTCAGATGTCTTCAGCTTCTCACTTTTCCAACATTTCTACACCTATAAATAAAGATAAAGTTCTCATTATACCACACACTACGCCCCAAAATATAATAGCACCATACACTGCACCTCTAATTTTAATAGCACCATACACCGTGTCCCACACACTGTATATAGTGTCCCATAAATAACTCCCCCTATAGTGCTCTACAGATAGCCCCCTGTAGATATAGCCCACCCCTGTATATAGTGCTCCAAAGATAGGCCACCTCGGTATATAGCCCCCCCTGTAGATATAGCCCACCCCTGTATATAGTGCTCCACAGATAGCCCACCCCTGTATATAGCCCCCCTGTAGATAAAGCCCACCCCTGTATATAGTGCTCCACAGATAGCCCACCCCTGTATATAGCCCCCCTGTAGATAAAGCCCACCCCTGTATATAGTGCTCCACAGATAGCCCACCCCTGTATATAGCCCCCCTGTAGATAAAGCCCACCCCTGTATATAGTGTTTCACAGGTAGCCCACCCCTGTATATAGCCCCCCTGTACATATAGTCCACCCCTGTATATAGTGCTCCACTAGATAGCCCACCCCTGTATATAGTGCTCCACAGATAGCCCACCACTGTATATAGTGCTCCACAGATAGCCCACCCCTATATATACTATATATAGGGGTGGGCTATCTGTGGAGCACTATATACAGGGGTGGACTATATGTACAAAGGGCTATATACAGGGGTGGGCTTTCTGTGGAGCACTATAGGGGGAGCTATTTCTGGGATACTATATCCAGGGGTGGGCTATATCTACAGGAGGGCTATATACACGGGTGGGCTATCTGTGGAGCATTATATACAGGGGTGGACTATATGTACAGGGGGGCTATATACAGGGGTGGGCTTTCTGTGGAGCACTATAGGGGGAGCTATTTGTGGGATACTATATACAGCAGTGGGCTGTATCTACAGGGGGACTATATACTATATAGCCCCCCTGTAGCTATAGCCCACCCATGTATATAGTGCTCCATAGATCGCCGACCCCTGTATATAGCCCCCCTGTAGCTATAGCCCACCCCTGTATATTGTTCTTCATAGATAGCCCACCCCAGTATATAGCCCCCCCTGTAGACACCCTCCCCGTAGATAAAGCCCCCCGCGTGTAGATAAAGTCCCCCCGTAGATAAAGTCCCCCTTGTAGATAAAGGGTTCCCCCGTAGATAATGTCCCCCCCCGTAGATAAAGTCCCCCCGTAGATAAAGTCCCCCTTGCAGATAAAGGCCCCCCCGTGTAGACAAAGTTCCCCCCCACCCCGTAGATAAAGTCCCCCTTGTAGATAAAGCCCCCCCCCCCTGTAGATACAGCCACAAAAAATCTATTCAAACTCACCTTAATCCCGCTCCCACGCCGTCCGGCAGCAATGGAGACCTGCTCTCTTCTGCGCAGGTCTCCTGGGGGTTGAACGAAGCGTCTATGAAAGGCGCTGATTAGCTGGGCAGGATGACTTTCTCTGTCAATCAGCGCCTTTCATCTACGGAAGCTTCACTGGTACAAAAGGTACCAGTAGCTTCACTGGTGCAAAAGCGCTGAATAGCCGGTCATTCATGTCTTCTAATTGTACCTATGTCCTATAGACACAGGTACAATTATAGTGCAGGAGGAGGTGGCACTGGCGCCCCCCTCTAAGTTGCGCCTGGGGCACATGCCCCGCCTGCCCCCCCTAGCTACGCCCCTGCCTTTCTTATGCCCCTTTTGGTCCACACTCCGTACCTTTGCAGTTTGGGGAATTTTGCTGGGAAAGTGTTGTCCTGGTATAATACGGGCACCGTCGCTTACAGCGGATATGTTTGGGCCCTCCCTTTCCTGGTTCGATAATTTTAGGTCCTTGATAAATTGCCTCTTCAAACAGAAGAAATGTTCCCCTCGGGCACAACTGCATATTTTTTATTGGAGCCATAACTAATTTTATTTTTTCATAGACGTAGTGGTACGAGGGCTTTTTTTTGCGGGACAAGCTGTAGTTATTATTGGTACCATTTTGGGGTACATGCGACTTTTTGATCACATTTCATCCTATTTTTTGGGAGGCCAGGTGTAAAGGATCTGCCAGGCACAACTTCTGTGTATACTCCCATAGGTAATCAGTCTGCACCTGAGTCTGTGTCTCTGACACTGACTCCATCTTCCACCACTCAGGATGGCAGGCTTAGGAGTGGGAGAGCCTATCGCAGCCTGGCCAGACTGAGCTAGCTCCCGCCCTCTGTCTATTTATACCTGCCTTTCCTGTTCCTCCTTTGCTTGTGATTCTTCTCGTGTGGTTTCCTGGCCCAGCTACAGCTTCTGACTATTTGATCCTGCTCCATACTACCCTGGCTTACTGACTACTCTTCTGCTCTGCGTTTGGTACCTCGTGCACTCCTGGTTTTGACTCGGCTCGTTCACCATTCTTGTTGCTCTCGGTGTTGCCGTGGGCAACTGCCCCTTTCACTTTGCTTTGTGTTCCCTTGTCTGTTTGTCTCGTGCACTTACTGAGTGTAGGGACTGCCGTCAAGTTGTACCCCGTCGCCTAGGGCGGGTCGTTGCAAGTAGGCAGGGACAGAGTGGCGGGTAGATTAGGGCTCACTTGTCCGTTTCCCTACCCCCATCATTACATAATCACAAGCCCATATACCTAGTCTACCCTGCTCCCTGACACTACTATGGACCCCCTTGAGACCCTGACCAAGCAAATGCAGGGTCTCTCCCTACAGGTCCAGGCCCTGGCTCAGAGGGTCAACCAGCCTGACGCTACCATGGTAGTGCCTCTCACCTCACCTCTTGAACCCCACCTCAAGTTGCCTGACCGGTTCTCAGGGGACCGGAGGACTTTTCTCTCCTTTCGGGAGAGTTGTAGGCTTTACTTCCGCTTAAAGCCTCATTCCTCAGGTTCTGAGAGCCAGCGGGTGGGTATAATTATGTCCCGGCTCCAGGAAGGGCCCCAAGAGTGGGCCTTCTCCTTGGCTCCCAACGCCCCTGAACTTTCCTCCGTTGATCGTTTCTTTTCTGCTCTCGGACTCATTTATGACAAGACTGACAGGACTGCCTTTGCCGAGAGTCAGCTGGTGACCTTACGTCAGGGTAAGAGACCTGTTGAGGAGTATTGTTCTGACTTTAGGAAGTGGTGCGTAGCTTCTCGGTGGAATGACCCTGCCTTAAGGTGCCAGTTTAGGTTGGGTCTGTCGAACGCCCTGAAAGACCTGCTAGTTAGCTATCCCTCTTCTGACTCCCTAGACCAGGTTATGGCTTTAGCGGTACGACTTGACCGACGTCTCAGGGAACGACAGCTTGAAAGTTTTTGTGTTTTCCCCTCTGACTCCCCCATGATGCCTCCCGAGGACCCGTTGATTCGCTCTTCCACGGAAGACTCGGAGGTACCTATGCAACTCAGGGCCTCCATGTCCCCCCGACAACGTAGAGAGTTCTGCAGGAAGAATGGTCTCTGCTTCTATTGTGGGGATGACAAGCATCAAGTGAACACCTGTCCTAGGCGTAAGAATAAGCAGCCGGAAAACTTCCGCGCCTAAGTGATCATCGGGGAGGTCACTTGGGCGCACAGGTATTTCCCGTAAATATGAAACGTAATAAAATTTTGCTTCCCTTTCAGGTCTCTTTTGGTGGTAGGTCTGCTACCGGCAGTGCCTTCGTGGATTCAGGGTCTTCTGCTAATATCATGTCTGTCGAATTTGCTATGTCTCTAGCTATGCCTTTGATTGATTTGCCTAAACCTGTCCCGGCAGTGGGTATCGACTCCACTCCTCTTGCTAATGGTTATTTTACACAGCATACCCCTGTTTTCGAACTCCTTGTTGGCTCCATGCATTTGGAGCAGTGCTCTGTACTGTTGATGCAGGGATTATCTTCCGATTTGGTTTTAGGCCTTCCCTGGTTGCACTTGCATAATCCCACGTTTGACTGGAATACTGGGGAGCTTACCAAATGTGGTAATGAATGCTTGACGTCATGTTTTTCTGTTAATTCTATTTCTCCCCCTGAGGAGGTCAACACGCTACCTGAGTTTGTTCAGGACTTCGCGGATGTTTTCTCTAAGGAGGCCTCCGAAGTGTTACCGCCTCATAGAGAATACGATTGCGGAATTGAATTGGTACCAGGAGCAAAGCTCCCTAAGGGTAGGATATTTAATCTCTCTTGTCCCGAACGTGAAGCCATGAGAGAGTATATCCAGGAATGCCTGGCCAAGGGTTACATTCGCCCCTCTACTTCTCCGGTAGGTGCTGGCTTCTTCTTCGTAGGGAAGAAGGATGGTGGTCTTAGGCCATGCATTGACTACCGTAACTTGAATAAGGTCACTGTAAGGAAACAGTATCCCCTTCCTTTGATTCCTGATCTCTTTAATCTGGTTCAGGGGGCCCAATGGTTCTCTAAGTTTGATCTACGGGGGGGCGTATAACCTTATCCGCATCAAAGAGGGGGATGAGAGGAAGACTGCGTTTAACACGCCCGAAGGTCATTTCGAATACCTCGTCATGCCCTTTGGGTTGTGTAATGCTCCCGCGGTCTTCCAGAATTTCATAAATGAGATTTTAAGAGATTACCTGGGGGTATTTCTTGTAGTGTACCTTGATGACATACTTGTGTTTTCCAAGGACTGGTCCTCCCACATTGAGCATGTCAGGAAGGTGCTCCAGGTCCTTCGAGAAAACAAACTGTTTGCGAAAAACGAAAAATGTGTGTTTGGGGTACAGGAGATAACATTTTTGGGTCAAATCCTCACTCCTCATGAATTCCGCATGGACCCCGCCAAGGTCCAGGCTGTGGCGGAATGGGTCCAACCTGCCTCCCTGAAGGCGTTACAGTGTTTTTTGGGGTTTGCTAATTATTACAGGAGATTTATTGCTAACTTCTCGGTCATCGCTAAGCCTCTTACGGACCTCACTCGCAAAGGTGCTGATCTCCTCCACTGGCCTCCTGAGGCTGTCTAGGCTTTTGAGGTCCTTAAGAAGTGCTTTATCTCGGCCCCTGTGCTGGTTCAGCCCAACCAAATGGAGCCATTTATCGTGGAAGTTGACACATCCGAGGTGGGAGTGGAGGCTGTCTTGTCCCAGGGTACCAGTTCCCTCACCCATCTCCGCCCCTGTGCCTACTTCTCCAGGAAGTTTTCGCCCACTGAGAGTAACTATGATATTGGCAAACGCGAACTCTTAGCCATTAAATGGGCATTTGAAGAGTGGTGCCACTTCCTGGAGGGGGCTAGGCACCAGGTAACGGTCCTTACCGACCACAAGAATCTGGTTTTCTTAGAATCTGCCCGGAGGCTCAACCCGAGACAAGCCCGATGGGCGCTATTTTTTACCAGATTCAACTTTTTGGTTACCTATAGGGCTGGGTCTAAAAATATTAAGGCCGATGCACTGTCGCGTAGCTTCATGGCCAGCCCTCCTTCGGAGGAAGATCCTGCTTGTATTTTGCCTCCTGGTATAATCATTTCTTCCATTGATTCTGATTTAGTCTCTGAAATTGCAGCTGATCAAGGATCAGCTCCCGGGAACCTTCCTGAGGACAAGCTGTTTGTTCCCCTGCAATACCGGCTAAGGGTACTTAGGGAAAATCATGACTCCGCACTATCTGGTCATCCAGGCATCCTGGGTACCAAACACCTCATTGCCAGAAACTATTGGTGGCCTGGGTTGCCTAAAGACGTTAAGGCCTACGTCGCCGCTTGTGAGGTTTGTGCTAGGTCCAAGACCCCCAGGTCCCGACCAGCGGGCTTACTACGTTCTTTGCACATTCCCCAGAGACCTTGGACCCATATCTCCATGGATTTTATCACCGATTTGCCTCCATCTCAAGGCAAGTCGGTGGTGTGGGTGGTAGTAGACCGCTTCAGTAAGATGTGCCACTTTGTGCCCCTCAAGAAACTACCCAATGCCAAGACGTTAGCTACCTTGTTTGTCAAACACATCCTGCGTCTCCATGGGGTCCCTGTCAATATTGTTTCGGACAGAGGGGTACAATTTGTTTCCTTGTTTTGGAGAGCCTTCTGTAAAAAGTTGGAGATTGATCTGTGCTTTTCCTCTGCCTTCCATCCTGAAACTAATGACCAAACTGAGAGGACTAATCAATCTCTAGAACAATATTTAAGGTGTTTCATCTCTGACTGTCAATATGATTCGGTCTCATTCATTCCCCTCGCTGAATTTTCCCTTAATAACGGGGTAAGTAACTCGTCAGGGGTCTCCCCCTTTTTCTGTAATTTTGGGTTTAATCCACGGTTCTCCTCCGTTTCACCTGGTAGTTCCAACAATCCCGAGGTAGAGGTCGTTCATCGGGAACTGTGCACAGTCTGGGCCCAGGTTCAGAAGAACCTAGAGGTGTCCCAGAGCGTACAAAAAAACACAGGCTGATAGAAGACGTTCTGCTAACCCCTTGTTTATGGTCGGGGATCTGGTGTGGTTATCGTCTAGGATCTTGCGCCTTAAGGTCCCGTCCAAGAAGTTTGCTCCCCGGTTTATTGGGCCGTATAAGGTCATTGAAGTCCTCAATCCTGTCTCCTTCCGACTGGAGTTGCCCCCATCTTTTCGAATACACAACGTGTTTCATGCCTCCCTCCTTAAACGCTGCTCCCCGTCCTTGGCTCCCTCGAGGAAACCTCCTGTTCCCGTTCTCACCCCTGAGGGGGTGGAATTCGAGGTGGCCAAGATTGTGGACAGCAGGATGGTCCAAGGCTCCCTCCAGTACCTGGTCCATTGGAGAGGATACGGGCCTGAAGAGAGGACTTGGGTACCCGCCCGGGATGTACACGCTGGGGTATTGGTCAGGAAGTTCCACCTTCGTTTCCCCAATAAACCAGGTCCACTTAGAAAGGGTCTGGTGGCCCCTCATAAAAGGGGGGTACTGTAAAGGATCTGCCAGGCACAACTTCTGTGTATACTCCCATAGGTAATCAGTCTGTTCCTGAGTCTGTGTCTCTGAGACTGACTCCATTTTCCACCACTCAGGATGGCAGGCTTAAGAGTGGGAGAGCCTATCGCAGCCTGGCCAGACGGAGCTAGCTCCCGCTCTCTGTCTATTTATACCTGCCTTTCCTGTTCCTCCTTTGCTTGTGATTCTTCTCGTGTGGTTTCCTGGCCCAGCTACAGCTTCTGACTATTTGATCCTGCTCCATACTACCCTGGCTTACTGACTACTCTTCTGCTCTGCGTTTGGTACCTCGTGCACTCCTGGTTTTGACTCGGCTCGTTCCCCATTCTTGTTGCTCACGGTGTTGCCGTGGGCAACTGCCCCTTTCCCTTTGCTTTGTGTTCCCTTGTCTGTTTGTCTCGTGCACTTACTGAGTGTAGGGACCGCCGCCAAGTTGTACCCCGTCGCCTAGGGCGGGTCGTTGCAAGTAGGCAGGGACAGAGTGGCGGGTAGATTAGGGCTCACTTGTCCGTTTCCCTACCCCCGTCATTACACCAGGTAAACAAAAAAACGTAATTCTGGCATAGTTTTATTTCGTTTTATTTATACAGCGTTCACCATGCGTTATAAATTACATGTTAACTTTATTCTGCGGGTCAGTACGATTCCGGCGATACCTATTTTACAGCACTTTTTTATGTTTTACAACTTTTTGCACGATAAAACTACTTTTGTAAAAATAATGTATTTTTTCTGTCGCCAAGTTCTGAGAACCATAACTTTTAAATTTTTTTGTCGACGCAGCTGTATGAGGGCTTGTTTTTTGCGAGACGAGCTATAGTTTTTATAGGTACCATTTTTGGAATATGTGCGACTTTTTGATAATTTTTTATTCCTATATTTATAGGGCAAAGTGACCAAAAAACAGAAACTCTGGTATAGTTTTTTACAGTTTTTTTTTATGCTGTTCACCGCGTGCAATAAATAATATAATATTTTGATACCTCATGTCGTTACGGTCGCGGCGATACCAAATACGTATGGTTTATTATTTTTTTTCAATAATAAAGGACTTGATAAGAGTAAAAGGGGATTGTGTTTTATTTTATTACTTGAAACTTTTATTGTTTTCAAACTTTTATTTTTTTCACTTTTTTTTACACTTTTTTATACTTTTTTACACTTTTTCTTAAGTACCACTAGGGGACTTGAAGGTCCAGCTGTCAGATTTATTTTTTTCTAATACATTGCACTACCTACGTAGTGCAATGTATTAGATATGTCAGTTATTCACTGACAGCAAGCCGATTAGGCTCCGCCTCCCGGCGGGGCCTAATCGGCTTGTGTAATGGCAGAGCAGGAGGCCATTGTGTCTCCTGTTGCCATAGCAGCAGTTGCCAGTCCTGATTGCCTGTCAGGGCTGGCGATCTGCTAGTAACCGCTACGATGCAGCAATCGCTCCGATTCCTGCCGTTACAGGTGGATGTCAGCTGTAACATACAGCTGACTTCCACCACTGATGACGCCGGATCAGCTCCTGAGCTGGCGCCATCTTGCCGGCGGCTACGGAAGCCGATCAGGCTCAGCTGCCGGGCGGATCTTGACCGGTTTCCGTGCTAGGCAGACCGGGAGGCCAGTATTAGGCCTCCGGTTGCCATTGTAGCCACCAGAACCCCAGCAATTTCATTGCTGGGGTTACGATGAGCTGCAAACACCTTAAGTGCAGCGATCGCGTTTGAGCGCTGCACTTAAGGGGTTAATGGCTGGGATCAAAGCTCATTTCGGTCCCCGCCATTACAGTCGGATGTCAGCTGTAAGTTACAGCTGAGATCCGGCGATGATGGCACCGGCTCAGCTTCTGAGCCGGTGTCAAACATTTGGCGTATGGGTACGGCAATTTGCGGGAAGTCCATGCTTTCCATGGCGTACCCATACGGCAAATGTCGGGAAGGGGTTAAACAAGTCAAACTCCAACAAAATAAGCTTAAGGAGGTTTTACACTGGACGATTATCTGGCAGACGAGCGATTCGTTGCCGATAATTGCCCAGTGTGAACAGAGGAACGATCAGCAGATGAACGAGCATCATCTGCTGGTCGTATCGTTTTAAAAAAGTGAAATATTATCGTTGTCGGCAGCACATCTCCCTGTGTAAACAAGGAGACGCGCTGCCGACATGATAATAACGTATGGGGACGAGCAATCGCAGTAACAATGTCTTATTGAACGGCACTGGCCTCTTATTGGCCGATGTAAAAGGGCCTTTACAGATATGGAGGATAGAGCTAGGAGATACAATCTGAAATTTGTAGGATTCCCCGAAGGGGTGGAAAACAAAGATTGTGAAAAATGTATGCAGGAATGGATTCTGAAAGATAGGACCAGAGTCTCTTTCTAATTTTTTTTGTGTAGAATGAGCCCACCGGCTAACGGTCAAATATTTTTTCCAATCAGCAATGGAGGCAGGTCACTGGCTGGACTCTAAAGGGTTCTAAATATAAATCTGTCGTTTACTATCACTATAAGTGCTTAGTGGGGGCGGGGGGGTTGGCAGCAATGGCCAAACTTTAAACTTTTTGCCTTTTTATTTTTATTATTATTATTTTAATTTTTTATTCTTCTTACCATTATTATTGGCATACTAGGTCCCCTAGTGGTAACCTATTCTAATTACCTTTGGTTGCAGGGGGGGCAGAGATGGTAGAGGGAGATTATAGATGAGGAGTTTTCTGGTTCACTGGTAGTTGGTGCATTAGCGAACTATGTCCCACATGTCTTGGGGGAGGAAGTTGGTGGGCGAGGGAAGACAGAGAGAGGCTTTTTTATTTTATTTTTATTTTTTCCTTTCCTTTGTTGGCCATTTATAAAAGAAGAACCATGCTGAAAATAGTGTCATGGAACATTTGGGGGGCCGCTGCAAGACTAAAGAGATACGTCACCTTTAACTTAATTAGGAATTACCTCCCCGCGATTATATGTCTTCTGGAGAGCAATTTCGTCAAAGATAAAATTATCAGCTTTCAGAGAGGCTAGATAGCCCAGTCTTACCATTCAGTATACACGTTTTTTTCCAGGGGAGTTTCCATATTAATACACAGGAAAGTAGATGCTCAGATTTATGACACCCTTATCGATACAGAGGGAAGGTATATCATCCTATATGGATGTTTTGATGGAGTAACCTGTGTTCTTGCAGCAGTATACATCCACCCCTTTTTCGTTATGTGTGATCAAGGTGGTCTCGCAATATTTGATATCGAAATCAAAATGTCCTTTCTTAATAATTGGAGATTTCAATGAAGTCATGGATGCTGAGTTAGATCGATTCAGGAAAAATCCAATAATATCACATAAGTCAGCAATTAAGCTAACAGGTTTAACATATGAATTGGGCTGGCTTGATATATGGGGGATGAGGAACCCCCATGTTAAGAAATGTTCATGCTTTACAAGTTCTAGGGAGGTGATGTTAAGAATTGACGTTACCTTCATTCATGAACTAATGCTCAAGAATACAAAGAAAGTGTCTTATGAACCGCGAGGGGGTCTCAGACCATGCTCCTCTTATGGTCAAGCTTGATCTGAGTCTGAGACGGGTTAGTAAGGTATATAAGATCTTTTCATCAGTCTTGGTGAAAATTCCATTCCACAAGATAGATAATAAAATGTCAATGTTTCTGGAAGCAAACTCGGGTTACCAGGATTCAGCTATATTATGGGATACCCTAAAAGCATTCATTAGGGAAATAGTTTTCAAAAACCAAAATATAATTTTTTTTTGCAGAAATTTATATTTAATCAATTTTTTTTGTAACACAAAGTTTTACCATAGAAATGCAACTCAATATTTATTACCCAGGTTCTGCAGTTTTAGGAAATATCCCACATGTGGCCCAAGCGTGCTACTGGACTGAAGCACCGGCCTCAGAAGCAAAGGAGCACCTAGTGGATTTTGGGGCCTTATTTTTATTAGAATATATTTTAGGCACCATGTCAGGTTTAAAGGGCTCTTGCCGTGCCAAAACAGTGGAAATCCCCCAAAAGTGACACCATTTGGGAAACTACACCCCTCAAGGAAATTGTCTAGGGGTATAGTGAGCATTTTGACCGCACAGGTTTTTTACAGAGATTATTGGAAGTAATCCGTGAAAATTAAAATCAACATTTTTTTGAAAAAAAATGTAGGTTTAGTGATTTTTATTCTCATTTCCACAAGGACTAAAGAAGAAAAAGCATGCAAAATTTGTAAAGCCGTTTCTCCCGAGTAAAACAATACCCCACATGTGGTCATAAACGGCTGTTAGGATACACGGCAGGGCTTAGAAGGGAAAGAGCGCTATTTGGCTTTTGGAGCTCAAATTTAGCAGGAATGGTTTGCGGAGACCATGTCACATTTTCAAAGCCCCTGAGGGGACAAAACAGCGGAAACCCCCCATAAGTGACCCCATTTTGGAAACTAAACCCATTGAGGAAATTATCTAGGGGTGTAGTGAGCATTTTGACTCCACAGGTTTTTTGCAGAAATTATTGGAATTGGGCCGTGAAAATGAAAATCTAAATTTTTTTCAAAGAAAATGTCGATTTAGCTAATTTTTTCTCGTTTCCACAAAGACTAAAGCAGAAAAATCACCACACACTTTGTAAAGCAATTTCTCCCGAGTAAAACAATACCCCACATGTGGTCATAAATGGCTGTTTGGAAATACGGCAGGGCTTAGAAGGGAAAGAGCGCTATTGGCTTTTGGAGATCACATTTAGAAGAAATGGTTTGCGGAGGCCACGTCACATTTACAAAGCCCCTGAGGGGACAAAACAGTGGATACCCCCCACAAGTGACTCCATTTAGGAAACTACAACCCTTGAGGAATTCATATAGGGGTGTAGTGAGCATTTTGACCCCAGAGGTGTTTCTTAGAATTGGGCAGTGAAAATAAAAACAATCCATTTTCTCAACAAATAAAGGAAAAAAAGAACCCAACATTTGTAAAGCAATTTCTCCAGGGTACGGCAATACCACATATGTGGTCATAATGTGCTGTTTGGGCACACAGTAGGGCTCAGAAGGGAAGGAGCGGCATTTGGCTTTTGGAGTGCAGATTTTGCTGGATTGGTTTCTGGGCGCCTGTGGGACCAAAACAATGTAAACCCCCCAGAAGTGACCACATTTTGGAAACTACACCCCTCAATGCATTCATCTGGGTGTGTAGTGAGCATGTTAACCCCGCAGGTGTTTTGTAGAAATTAGTGTGCACTCGATGTTGCAAAGTGAAAATGGGATTTTTTCAATAGATATGCCAATATGTGGTGCCCAGGTTGTGCCATCATAACAAGACAGCTCTCTAATTATTATGCAGTGTTGACCGGTTTTAGAAACACCCTACATGTGACCCTAATCTTTTGCCTGGACATTTGACAGGGCTCAGGAGTGAAAGAGTACCATGTAAAATTGAGGCCTAATTTGGCGATTTACAAAGTATTGGTTCAGAATTGCAGGGCCCTACCCTTCCTGGTTCCCTAATTTTAGGGCCTTGATAAATCGCCTCTTGAAACAGAAGAAATGTTACCCTCTGGCCTGCACAACTGCATATTTTTTATTTCCTGAATTATTGGCGCCTTAACTAATTTTATTTTTTCATAGACGTAGTGGTATGAGGGCTGTTTTTTTGCGGGACAAGTTGTAGTTATTATTGTTACCATTTTGGGGTAAATGCGACTTTTTGATCACTTTTTATCCTATTTTTTGGGTGGCCAGGTAACCCAAAAAAACGTTCACCGTGTGTTATAAACGACATGTTAACTTTATTCTGCAGGTCAGTCCGATTCCAGCGATACCTAATTTATAGCACTTTTTTATGTTTTACAACGTTTTGCACAATAAAATTACTTTTGTAAAAAGCATGTATTTTTTCTGTTGCCAAGTTGTGACTTCTTTACTTTTTCCTCGACGGAGCTGTATGAGGGCTTGTTTTTTGCGAGACGAGCTATAATTTTTATAGGTACCATTTTTGGATACGTGCGACTTTTGATCACTTTTTATTCCAATATTTGTAGGGCAAAGTGACCAAAAAACAGAAATTCTGGTATAGTTTTTTTACGTTTTTTTTTTTACGCTGTTCACCGCGTATAATAAATAATATTATATTTTTATACCTCAGGTCGTTACGGTCGCGGAAATACCAAATGCGTATGGTTTATTATTATTTTTCAATAATAAAGGACTTGATAAGTGAACAGGGCGATTGCGTTTTATTTTATTACTTGAAACTTCTATTAGGTTTTCCAACTTTTATTTTTTTCACTTTTTTTTACACTTTTTTATTTTGTTTTTAAGTCCCACTAGGGGACTTGAAGGTCCAACTGTCTGATTTTATTTTTTTTCTTTTACATTGCACTACCTACGTAGCGCAATGTATTAGATCTGTCAGTTATTCACTGACAGCAAGCCGATTAGGTTTCGCCTCCAGGCGGGGCTTAATCGGCTTCCGTAATGGCAGAGCAGGAGGCCATTGTGTCTCCTGTTGCCATAGCATCGGTCGGCAGCCCTGATTGCATGTCAGGGCTGGCGATCCGCTAGCAACCGCTAAGATGCAGCGATCGCTTTCGATCACTGCATCGAAGGGGTTAATGGCAGGGATCGGAGCTAGCTCCGGTTCCTGCCATTAAAGGTGGATGTCGGCTATAACATACAGCTGACATCCACTACTGATAACGTTGGCTCAGCTCCTGAGCCGGCGTCATCTTGCTTTGGCTACGGAAGCCGTTCAGGCTCCGCCGCCGGGCGGCTCCTGAACGGTTTCCATGCTAGGCAGACCGGGAGGACAGTAGTAGGCCTCCGGTTGCCATTGCAGCCACCGGAACCCCGGCAATGAAATGAAATTCATGGAGCTGCAAACACCTTAAATGCAGCGATCGCATTTGAGTGCTGCATTTAAGGGGTTAATGGCGGGGATCCAAGCTAATTTCAGTCCCCGCCATTACAGTCGGATGTCAGCTGTAATTCACCGCTGACATCCGGCGATGATGGCACTGGCTCAGCTCCTGAGCCAATGCCATGCATTTGGCGTATGGATACGGCAAAATGCGGGAAGCACTAGCTTTCCATGGCATACCCATATGTCAAATGTCGGAAAGGGGTTAAAGAGATATTATTAAAAAACAAGAGGAGGCGGAAAGGCAATATGTAGATAGTCCTTCAGAAGCTACCGAATCTCAATGGAAAGTCTCCCAAATAAAATATGAAAACTTGATACAGGAGGAGGCACAATCAGAATTTTTTTTGAGTTGTAACCAATACTATTTTTAAGCCAGTAAATCAAGTACATTTTTTGGCCTATATTGTAAGTAACCAACGTCCTTCTAATTGTTTCCTCCATTAAGAACACAAAGGGGAAACTTGTTTACAATGCTAGGGAAGTAGTATAAGAATTCAGAGTATTCTATCAAGACCTGCACCGCTCTAGGTTAAAAGACTCTGAGTATATTATAGATAGTTATCTGGATGGAATGCAATTTCCTACTATTGATAGCGAAAGAAATTGGAAGAGATTCTCCAGCTCACCCACTGATCGTCTCAATCCGGACTGCGCTCAGATCCTACGTGACGGCACACGGCAAGGCAACATGAAAAAAGAAGGCATGATCCAGCCCTCCAGATAAATTGTAAAAAGAAAAAATGTTACAAGTTTATTTCCAATGGTTAAAAGTTAAAGTGCATGGGGGTGGTAACAGCAGCCTACGCGTTTTGGACAACACTCCTGTCCTTATTCATGGCTCATGTGGACATGAGCCATGAATAAGGACAGGAGTGTTGTCCGAAACGCGTAGGCTGCTGTTACCACACCATGCACTTGAACTTTTAACCATTTGAAATAAACTTGAAACATTCTTTCCTTTTTACAATTTATTCTGAGCGCTGGATCATTCCTTCTTTTTTCTATTGATAGCGAACAAAGATCAATTTTAGATCACCCGATAACATCGGAAGAGTTGAGCGCTTCCTTGCTCGAAACGCCTAGAAACAAAGCTGTGGGGATAGACAGAATTCCATTTGAACTATATATTATATCAGGATAAATGAATCCCTATTTTAGTCGAAACAGCAAATGTTAGAGGCAGGCTTCCCGAATCTATGGAGGCCACAGAAATTATTGTGATCCCTAAGAAATCCCTCTTGAATACCAACGTCAAGCTATATGCCAAGGTTTTGGCCACCAGACTGATGAAGGTAATGAACAGTATTCACCCAGACCAGACCGGGTTTATTCCGGGCAGGGTTATGGTAAAGAACGTCTGCAAAGTTTTTGCCAAATTACAATATGG
This sequence comes from Rhinoderma darwinii, assembly GCF_050947455.1. Taxonomy (NCBI): domain Eukaryota; kingdom Metazoa; phylum Chordata; class Amphibia; order Anura; family Rhinodermatidae; genus Rhinoderma; species Rhinoderma darwinii. The sequence continues at coordinate 552,894,535 of NC_134687.1, forward strand.
GAACATGTACGCTAAGAAGGGTTCTATCCTCTCAATGCTATGAAGGCTTTCGATGCTATGAAAGCTTTCGATACAGTCGAATGGCGTTTTCTTTTTAGGATTTTGGGTTGCTTTGGTATCAGGGAAAAATTCATAAATTGGATTAAGATACTGTAGATAACCACAGGCCAGTGTAGGCATGAATGATCAGAAATCAGCTTACTTTAACTTGGAAAGGGGAGTGCGGCAGGGTTGTCCTCTATCCCCCCTCTTATTTACTTTAGTAATTGAGGTTTTGACAATGAAGATAAGAACCTCTTAGAATATAGTGGGTTTCGAAATGGGTAATATGGTCGATAAAATTTCGTTATATGCAGACGATGTTCTTCGGTTTATAGGGGATTTATCCTCAGTCGACCATATAATTCGGCTATACCAAGAGTTTGGTGAGCAGGTTAGCCTTCAAATCAATTGTCAAAAATCTAGTTTGTTAAAGAGGCTCTGTCACCAGATTTTCAAACCCCTATCTCCTATTGCAGCAGATCGGCGCTGCAATGTAGATTACAGTAACGTGTTTTTTTTTAAAAACGAGCATTTTTGGCCAAGTTATGAGCATTTTTATATTTATGCAAATGAGCCTTTCTTAAGTAGAACTGGGCATGTTTAAAGTTAAGTCCAAGTGGGCGTGTATTGTGTGTAACATCTGGGCGTTTTTACTTGTTTTACTAGCTGGGCGTTGTGAATGGAAGTGTATGATGCTGACGAATCGGCATCATCCACTTCTCTTCGTTAAGACCCAGCTTCTGGCAGTGCACAGACACACAGCGTGTTCTCAAGAGATCACGCTGTGACGTCACTTCCTGCCCCAGGTCCTGCATCGTGTCGGACGAGCGAGGACACATCGGCACCAGGCGACAGAGGCTACATCGACTTACCTGCAAACACCGATGCTGCTGCAGAATCAACTGTAGCCTCTGTCGCCTGGTGCCGATGTGTCCTCGCTCGTCCGACACGATGCAGGACCTGGGGCAGGAAGTGACGTCACAGCGTGATCTCTCGAGAACACGCTGTGTGTCTGTGCGCTGCCAGAAGCTGGGTGTTAACGAAGAGAAGTGGATGATGCTGATTCGTCAGCATCATACACTTCCATTCACAACGCTCAGCTAGTAAAACAAGTAAAAACGCCCAGATGTACACACACAATACACGCCCACTTGGACTTAACTTTAAACACGCCCAGTTGTACTTAAGAAAGGCTCATTTGCATAAATATAAAAATGCTCATAACTTGGCCAAAAATGCTCGTTTTTGAAAAAACAAAACGTTACTGTAATCTACATTGCATCGCCGATCTGCTGCAATACGAGATAGGGGTTTGAAAATCTGGTGACAGAGCCTCTTTAAGTATTTCGGCTGAGGTTAACCCCGATCAGATTTTCTCCTTGAATTCTGTTGAGGTGTTCGAATATTTAGGCATGAAAATTTCTAGGGATCCCACTGACTACATTATACTGAATATAATTCCTCTGTTTGCATATTTGAGAGGGAAAGTTAAAGAATTGAATAAGTTAATAATAATAATTAATAATAATAAATTGACCACAGCTGTAAAAATTGCACTGATCAAAATGTTGTTTTTTTACCTAAAATGTTAACATTTTTCTCCAACTGTCCAATTTGTTTGCCGGAGAAAAATGGTAAAACTCTAGATGCCGTCTCTAATGAACTAATTTGGAATGGGAAAAAAAATAATTTCATTAAATACTCTGTTCTTAGGGCATGGCCAGACGTGGCGGAATTGCTCTGGAATTCCGCTGCGGCCAGTCCGTTGCGGAAATCCGCAGCGGACATTTTCTTCATTGCTTTCCACTGCTTTTTATTTAGGTTCGTGCACATGTTGCGGAAAACTCTGCTGCGGACCATAGGCTGCGGTGCGGAATTTGGTGTCCGCAGCATACACTGGCTGTTGCGGACGTGTAGCGGACTTGTTGCGGACTCATTGCGGAATTTCTCCATTGACTTCAATGGAGATTCAAAATTCCGCAATGAAATACGCAGCTGTTATGTGTGTTGCATAGCGTATTGGTTTTACGAACGTGATATTTCTTCATTCTGGCTGGACCTATGTATTTCTAGGTCTATAGCCAGACTGAGGCCCCATGCACACTAACGTAAAAACGCCCGTAATCACAGGTCGTTATTACGGCATGGGCAGGCCCATAGAAGTCAAAGGAGCTCCCGTAATTACGGGTGACTACGTGTGTGCACCCGTAATTACGGGAGCGTTGCTAGGCGCCGTCAGGAGATAGTCACTGTCCAGGGTGCTGAAAGAGTTAAACTATCGGCAGTAACTGTTTCAGCACCCTGGACAGTGACTTCCGATCACAATATAGATCAACATGTATATATATAGATATATATAGATCTCCCTGCTTCTTCCTCCAGTCCGGCCTCCCGGGATGAGGTTTCAGTCCATGTGACGGCTGCAGCCACTCACAGGCCAATCACATGCTGCAGCGCTCACATGGACTGCCGCGTCATCCAGGGAGGTCGGGCTGGATGTCGAAAGAGGGACGCGTCACCAAGACAACGGCCAGGTAAGTATGAATTTCTTTTACTTTTACTAGGGAAAGGGCTGTCCCTTCTCTCTATCCTGCACTGATAGAGAGAAGGGAAGTACTCTTCACCTGAAGACGCAACGGCTAATCCGCATCAATTTCCTGCCCATTTTAGGCAAAGCCGCAACAGAATCTGCAACGCAGATTATGTGCGGCATTGATGCGGACAGTGTCGGCAGAAACACGCCACGTCTGGCCATGCCCTTACTCTCCCGGTAACAAAGGGAACTTTGCACTTCCTGACTGGAAGAAGTACTTTTTATCTTCTCAGTTCCAACCGTTCCGGGACTCGGAGGGCCTGGGGGGCTAATAGATTTTGTTGAAATTACTGGGGAAGCTTGGAATATTACTTAACAATTATATTACATGATGCTAATTAAAGAGGAAGGGGAAATTTTTTTTGTAAGATCTAGAACAGATGGATAGTGGAACTATCCCCCAAACAGAAAAAGTCCTTAGAGCTGGTTTAAAATGTGTTAGCAGCTGTTTGAGTAATGTTTTTTATTTTGATATTTTCCTCTCTCTCCCCCCTCCCCACGCAATATTTTCCATGGTTTTAGTGGGTAATTGTTGAATTTTCAGTATTATCTACTTGAACCCCTTTCAGGATAGTGTGTGTACTACATAATATTAAAAAGAAAAAACTACTGATATAGGACAATAGTTTGTTTTGTCACTATGATCTTTATTAGGTTTCGGGATGAGATGTAGGTATGCTGTATTAGTCGGGATAGGAATCTGATGACCATCTCTGTAAGTATTGAACAAAAGGGTTAGGTGTGAGGCTAGTATATGTTTTCATTTTTTTATAATAGGACGAGGGAAAGCCATCTGGGCCTGGTGCTTTATTATGTTGTAATGTTTTATAGGGTCAATTATTTATTCTATGGTAAATTCAGATTCTAAAGCGTCTTTATCTTTTTGAGACAGGTATTTCAGTATAGCTTGTGCTAAAATAGAATGGGCTTTTTGTGGGTCAATAGTAGGGGGTTGAGCGCATAAAGTGGGGTAAAAATCATGAAATTCTCAAATAATTTTTGGGGGATTTTGGGATAAACTACCATCTGACAATCTTAGTTTTGGTGGTGCCACCATCGACATTCTGGGTGTCAGTCATCTAGCTAGTATCTTGCCAGGCTTATCAACCTGGGTGAAAAAGTAATGGTGAGACAACCGTAAACTCTTTTCCGCCCAACTAGTCAAGCACATATTAAGGTCTGTTGTGGCTACTTCAAATTTATATCTAAGGTCGGGAGTCGGAATTGTTTTAAGTTTACGTTACACTTCCTGAAATGCTTTACCTTTCTAAGTGAGGATTCAATTTATTTTTTAAAACGCGAAGCCAATTGTATGAGTTTCCCTCTCATCGTTGCTTTATGAGCTTCCCAATTACTTATAGGAGAGGTGTGCTGTGGCTGATTTACTTCAAAGTATGCCTCCAACACTGTGTGAAATTCCGCCTAGATCTCTGTATATGATCGTAATGATTCATTTAGCCTCCATGAGGTTATCGGCGTTCGTTCACACAAGGCTTTTACACATACCAGAACCAAGGAGTTGACAGGATGCGAGCATCCTGAATTCCCGGCAACAAACGAGGTGACATAAATATATGGTCATTCCGTGTGTACAGTTTCTGAGCCGATTAATAAAACGTATAATCTCTGGTAGCAGTATTACAATCTCTCCATATATCCATTACATCGATAGAGTGTAAGAAGCGTGCCATAGTAAGGCTATGTTTGTTAGGGGAAATCAATTTGGAGTGGAGAGAAATCGACTTATCGAGTGACATATCCAACGCCAGATTAGTGTCCCCTCCTAATATTACGGGGCCTTCTATCAATGGGTACAACTGGCACCACATATATTTGAAAAAAGCTACTTGATTTGCATTACATATATAAAAAATTATGTGCAATGGGGCTACACACTGTATAGTCCAGATAAAAATTCAACACACTGTCTCCAGGAAAAGTTCCTCACCATCCCTAATATCAAGGAGGTTAGATGTAGTAGATGAAGTATCAGAACACACTTGATGTTTCTACGGAATGGTCTACCAGTCTTCACATAAAGTAGATCTGCAAAGGATAAAAGCAGACAAACATAGTGTCGACTGCAGCGTTGGATAAAATCTTTTGATACTTTATTTCATATACTCACAAGTGCAAATTTAAAAGCGCTCACAAATATATAAAATCTCCACGTTACATGCCAAGCCTCTCCTGCCTGACCCTGGTTTTCGTCTTGTCCAGCTTCTTCTGGGGCATGGCTAAAGCATGATCTGGTCTCTCATTAAAGGGGTTGACCAGTTTACTATAAATGACTTCTAATGTGTGGCTGGTGGCAAAATAATATACTTACCAATATAATTTCTTCAGCTTTTCTGCCTTATTCTTCTGTTCCGGCAAGCCACGCCCCATGTGAAGAAAATCCTTTTCCCTGCCGTAACGCCACCTTAGCGCGCGGCATTGAGAAGCAAATAACAGAGCTTGTCCATGCCTGAACGAGCGCAAACTTCCGATCCTAATGCGCTTGCGCTGGTTTCCAACTCGTCCGGGAACAGCGCAAGCGCACTGGATACAGACTCCATCCAATTTCATTCTCATGTGCGATCTTCCTGTCAGTTCAGATGATCGCACAAGCAAACATGATTGTCGCTCATGTAAAGTGCTGAGTGGCAGTGTGGGGGGGGGACTAAATCCATTTGACTAAAAATTACTGGCCGGCGAAAGCACCCTGCGAACCCAGGCAAGTGCCAGAGCCGACTACCCTTGGGGGGGCTCACTCGGCCGCCGGGTGCTGTCACTGCCGTGGTCACGGCATCACTGTCCATATATGGACAGGGATGTCAGGAGGAGAGAAGGAGTCCCAGGCAGAGCGCCAGAGGCTCTGCTCTGGGACTCTGTCTCTGGGGAAGCCCCTGACATCACTGTCCATATATGGACAGTATTGTCAGGAGCAGAGCAATGTCCCAGGCAGAGTGCTAGTAGCGCTGTTCCCAGGACTTTGGGTCTGGGGTTGCCCCTGACATCACTAGCCATAAATGGACAATGATGTCAGGGGCTTCCCCAGAGCTGGAGTACCGGAGCAGAGCCTTTACTAGCGCTCTGTCTGGGACTTCAGCTCTGCTCCAGACATCACTATCCACATATGGACAGTGATGTCAGGAGTAGAGCAGGAGTCCCAGGCAGAGTGCTAGTAGTGCTCTGCCCAGGACTATGGCTCTGGGGTTGCCCCTGACAACACTGTCCATATATGGACAGTGACGTCAGGTGTTTCTTCTGAAGCGGAATCCCCAGCCAGAGCACCAGCAATGCTCTGACTGGGGATTCCACTCCTAGAGGGAACCCGAAAGGCGCTACCTACAGGGCAGGAGGCTGTGTGGTACTATGAGATAGGGTGGCTGTGTGGCACTACCAGGGAGGGGGGATGTGTGGCACTACCAGGGAGGGGTGCTGTGTGGCACTACCTACAGAGAGCCCTACATTTATGGGGGTAGAAACTGGGGGCCTAAATTCTATTTAGGAGCATAAACAGGGCCTAATGTCTATATGGGGGCACAAAGTGACGTTTTCTGCTATTTTACTGTCACTGTGAGTTCCCCCGCAAAGGTGCCTACTAAGCATGTGTCGCCCAAGGGCCCACACAAACCTGGAGCCGGTCCTGCCCATAAGGGTCTTTATATTGTTATATAGGTCAGAGCCATGTTATATATAGTGTAATACAGCTATACATATATACATACTGTATCACACTATTTATAACATGGCTCTAACCTATATAACAATATAAAGACCCTATATGGGTTTTATATATATATATTTATATGTGTGATATATATACATATAGTGTGTGTGTGTATATATATATATATATATATATATACTGTACACATATAAATATATATACATCCGTACAGTATGTATATATCCCATATAGAGATATATAGAGATGATATAAACATACTGTATATATATATATTTATATATATGTATATATATATATATATATATATATAGGAGATATATACATACTGTACATATATTTATCTGTACAGTGTGTATCTCATATACACTACCGTTCAAAAGTTTGGGGTCACCCAGACAATTTTGTGTTTTCCATGAAAACTCACACTTATATTTATCAAATGAGTTGCAAAATGACTAGAAAATATAGTCAAGACATTGACAAGGTTAGAAATAATGATTTTTATTTCAAATAATAATTTTCTCCTTCAAACTTTGCTTTCGTCAAAGAATGCTCCATTTGCAGCAATTACAGCATTGCAGACCTTTGGCATTCTAGCTGTTCATTTGCTGAGGTAATCGGGAGAAATTTCACCCCATGCTTCCAGAAGGCCCTCCCACAAGTTAGATTGGCTTGATGGGCACTTCTTGCGTACCATACGGTCAAGCTGCTCCCACAACAGCTCTATGGGGTTGAGATCTGGTGACTGCGCTGGCCACTCCATTACAGATAGAATACCAGCTGCCTGCTTCTTCCCTAAATAGTTATTGCATAATTTGGAGGTGTGCTTTGGGTCATTGTCCTGTTGTAGGATGAAATTGGCTCCAATCAAGCACTGTCCACAGGGTATGGCATGGCGTTGCAAAATGGAGTGATAGCCTTCCTTATTCAAAATCCCTTTTATCTTGTACAAATCTCCCACTTTACCAGCACCAAAGCAACCCCAGACCATCACATTACCTCCACCATGCTTGACAGATGGCGTCAGGCACTCTTCCAGCATCTTTTCAGTTGTTCTGCGTCTCACAAATGTTCTTCTGTGTGATCTAAACACCTCAAACTTCGATTCGTCTGTCCATAACACTTTTTTCTAATCTTCCTCTGTCCAATGTCTGTGTGCTTTTGCCCATATTAATCTTTTCCTTTTATTAGCGAGTCTCAGATATGGCTTTTTCTTTGCCACTCTGCCCTGAAGGCCAGCATCCCGGAGTCGCCTCTTCACTGTAGACGTTGACACTGGTGTTTTTCGGGTACTATTTAATGAAGCTGCCAGTTGAGGACCTGTGAGGCGTCTATTTCTCAAACTAGAGACTCTAATGTACTTGTCTTGTTGCTCAGTTGTGCAGCAGGGCCTCCCACTTCTCTTTCTACTCTGGTTAGAGCCTGATGGTGCTGTCTTCTGAAGGGAGTAGTACACACCGTTGTAGGAAATCTTCAGTTACTTGGCAATTTCTCGCATGGAATAGCCTTCATTTCTAAGAACAAGAATAGACTGTCGAGTTTCACATGAAAGCTCTCTTTTTCTTGCCATTTTGAGAGTTTATTCGAACCCACAAATGTATTGCTCCAGATTCTCAACTAGCTCAAAGGAAGGTCAGTTTTATAGCTCCTCTAAACAGCAAAACTGTTTACAGCGGTGCTAACATAATTGCACAAGGGTTTTCAAGTGTTTTCTAATCATCCATTAGTCTTCTAACACAGTTAGCAAACACAATGTACCATTAGAACACTGGAGTGATGGTTGCTGGAAATGGGCCTTTAAACACCTATGTAGATATTGCATTAAAAACCAGACGTTTGCAGCTAGAATAGTAATTTAGCACATTCACAATGTGTAGAGTGTATTTCTGATTAATTTAATGTTATCTTCATTTAAAAAAACGGTGCTTTTCTTTCAAACATAAGGACATTTCTAAGTGACCCTAAACTTTTGAACGGTAGTGTATATGTACAGTTTTTAAATATTTCATACATATATATATATATATATATATATATACACTATATATATATACATATATCACATATATATACATACATTACCTTTCAAAAGTTTAGGATCACTTAGAAATTTCCTTTTTTTTGCAAGAAAAGCACAGTTTTTTTCAATGAAGATAACATTAAATTAATCAGAAATACACTCTATACATTGTTAATGTGCTAAATGACTATTCTAGCTGCAAACGTCTGGTTTTTAATGCAATATCTACATAGGTGTATAGAGGCCCATTTCCAGCAACCATCACTCCAGTGTTCTAATGGTACATTGTGTTTGCTAACTGTGTTAGAAGACTAATGGATGATTAGAAAACACTTGAAAACCCTTGTGCAATTATGTTAGCACCGCTGTAAACAGTTTTGCTGTTTAGAGGAGCTATAAAACTGACCTTCCTTTGAGCTAGTTGAGAATCTGGAGCATTACATTTGTGGGTTTGATTAAACTCTCAAAATGGCTAGAAAAAGAGAGCTTTCATGTGAAACTCGACAGTCTATTATTGTTCTTAGAAATTAAGGCTATTCCATGCGAGAAATTGCCAAGAAACTGAAGATTTCCTACAACGGTGTGTACTACTCCCTTCAGAGGACAGCGCAAACAGGCTCTAACCAGAGTAGAAATAGAAGTGCGAGGCCCTGCTGCACAACTGATCAACAAGACAAGTACCTTGGAGTCTCTAGTTTGAGAAATAGACGCCTCACAGGTCCTAAACTGGCAGCTTCATTAAATAGTACCCGCAAAACGCCAGTGTCAACGTCTACAGTGAAGAGGCGACTCCGGGATGCTGGCCTTCAGGGCAGAGTGGCAAAGAAAAAGCCATATCTGAGACTGGCTAATAAAAGTAAAATATTAATATGGTCAAAAGCACACAGACGTTGGACAGAGGAAGATTGGAAAAAAGTGTTATGGACAGACGAATCGAAGTTTGAGGTGTTTGGATCACACAGAAGAACATTTGTGAGATGCAGAACAACTGAAAAGATGCTGGAAGAGTGCCTGACGCCATCTGTCAAGCATGGTGGAGGTAATGTGATGGTCTGGGGTTGCTTTGGTGCTGGTAAAGTGGGAGATTTGTACAAGGTAAAAGGGATTTTGAATAAGGAAGGCTATCTGTAATGATGGGGGTAGGGAAACAGACAAGTGAGCCCTAATCTACCCGCCACTCAGTCCCTGCCTACTTGCAACGACCTGTCCTAGGCGACGGGGTACAACCGGGCGACGGTCCCTACCATCAATAAGTGCATGACAGACAAACAGACAAGGGTACACACAAGCAAGGGAAAAGAGGCAGTTGCCCACGGCAACACCGTGAGCAACAAGAGTGGTGAACGAGCCGAGTCAAACCAGGAGTGTACGAGGTACTAAACGCAGAGCAGGAGAGTAGTGAACAAGCCGAGTCAAACCAGGAGTGTACGAGGTACCAAACGCAGAGCAGGAGAGTAGTCAGTAAGCCAGGGTCAATATGAAGCAAGGTCAAATAGTTCAAGAAGCTGCAGCAGGGCCAGGAAACCAAACGAGAAGAATCACAAGCAAGGAGGAACAGGAAAGGCAGGTATAAATAGACAGAGGGCGGGAGCTAGCTCTGTCTGGCCAGGCTGTGATAGGCTCTCCCACTCCTAAGCCTGCCATCCTGAGTGGTGGAAGATGGAGTCAGTCTCACAGACATAGAAGCAGGTGCAGACTGATTACCTATGGGCGTTGACACAGAAGCTGTGCCTGGCAGATCCTTTACACTATCACTCCATTTTGCAACGCCATGCCATACCCTGTGGACAGCGCTTGATTGGAGCCAATTTCATCCTACAACAGGACAATGACCCAAAGCACACCTCCAAATTATGCAAGAACTATTTAGGGAAGAAGCAGGCAGCTGGTATTCTATCTGTAATGGAGTGGCCAGCGCAGTCACCAGATCTCAACCCCATAAAGCTGTTGTGGGAGCAGCTTGACCGTATGGTACGCAAGAAGTGCCCATCAATCCAATCCAACTTGTGGGAGGGGCTTCTGGAAGCATGGGGTGAAATTTCTCCCGATTACCTCAGCAAATGAACAGCTAGAATGCCAAAGGTCTGCAATGCTGTAATTGCTGCAAATGGAGCATTCTTTGACGAAAGCAAAGTTTGAAGGAGAAAATTATTATTTGAAATAAAAATCATTATTTCTAACCTTGTCAATGTCTTGACTATATTTTCTAGTAATTTTGCAACTCATTTGATAAATATAAGTGTGAGTTTTCATGGAAAACACAAAATTGTCTGGGTGACCCCAAACTTTTGAACTGTAGTGTAACTTGGCCTGTTAAGTTTTTTTGGATTGAAAGAGCTTTTGATTTCTGTAAATATGACCTCCTGATGCTGCAAATTCAACAAATTACCATTTTAGTTCTCTTTACAACCTTTAAAATGTTTTGATCTCTGTTGTGCATAATAATTTTGCGTTTTTTACTTCTAAAAAAAAATCTGTTATCATTAGGAGATTTGTTCAATAAAATTCGCATTATACTCCAACGGTTGATGGATTGAAGATTATACTGACTGTCATTTACATAGACTACTTAGGAAAATCTGCAAAAAAGAACATTTGCATAATAATTTGGAACGCGGTGTACAGCTCAGTACAGAGATCATTTGCAAATTTAGTTTAACCCCTGCCATATAAGTTTGTACGGAATAAAACTACAGCTCCCTGTATAGCCAGAACGATGGTAAGGAGATGCTGGTAGTTGCGGTTTCACAAAAAATAACGATGCACACATCTTCTCGCTGCAGATCATACAGTGACTACAGTACTGAGCAGTCACAGGGAGAATAAACATTTACATTTAGTGACTCACCGGTGACGACTTTTTCTCTTTACTTTTCCATCTGGTCCAGAACTTTATGATGCCTCCTGGCCACGACTTATTCTGCGGAAATGGGTCAATTTGCTCAATCAGATGTCTTCGGAAGCACACTTTTTCAACATTTCTGCACCTATAAACGAAGAGCAAATTCGTATGGTACCACACTTTATGCCACTAAATATAATAGTATCATACACTGTGTCCCCGAATATAATAGTGCTACACACTGTGCCCCTGAATATAATAGTACCATACACTGTAACCCTCATTATAATAGTACCATACACTGTGCCCATGAATAAAATTATGTCAAACACTGTAAAGTAATGCACCACACACAGTGCCCCCTGTAGATAGTGCCCCTCATAGAGCCCCCTGTAGATAGTGCCCCTTATAGAGCCTTCTGTAGATAGTGCTCCCAGTAGAGGCCTCTATAGATAGTTCTCCCCATAAAGCGCTCTGTAGATAGTGCTCCCCATAGTGCCTTCTGTAGGTAGTAGCGTTCCCTGTAGATAGTGCCCCATGTACCATTCCCTGCAGATAGGGCCCACTGTAGCGTTCCCTGTAGATAGTGCCCCCTGTGGCATTCACTGTAGCGTTCCCTGTATAGTGCCCCCTGTAGATAGGGCCCCCGGTGGTGTTCCCTGTAGATAGAGCCCCCTGTGGCGTTCCCTGTACATAGGGCCCTCTGAGGCGTCCCCTGTAGTTAGTGTTCCCTATATAGCCCCCTGAAGTTATGGTTACCTATTTATTGTCCCCTGTAGTTACTGTTCCCTATATAGTCCCCTGTATTTACTGTTACCTATGTATTGTCCCCTGTAGTTAGAGTTCCCCATATAGTCCCCTGTAGTTAGTGTTCCCTATAGTCCCCTGTAGTTACTGTTCCCTATATAGTCCCCTGTAGCCACTGTTCCCTATATAGTCTCCTGTGGCTATTGTTCCCTATATAGTCCCCTGTAGCTACTATTCCCTATATAGTCCCCTGTAGCTACTGTTCCCTATATAGTCCCCTGTAGCTACTGTTCCCTATATAGTCCCCTTTAGCTACTGTTCCCTATATAGTCCCCTGTAGCTACTGTTCCCTATATAGTCCCCTGTAGCTACTGTTCCCTATATAGTCCCCTGTAGCTACTGTTCCCTATATAGTCCCTTGTAGCTACTGTTCCCTATATAGTTCCCTGTAGCTACTGCTACCTATGTATTGTCCCTGTACCTTATGTTCCCTATATTGTCCCTGTAGCTACTGTTCCCTATATAGTCCCCTGTGGCTACTGTTCCCTATATAGTCCCCTGTAGCTATTCCCTATATAGTCCCCTGTAGCTACTTTTCCCTATATAGTCCCCTGTATCTGCTGTTCCCTATATAGTCCCCTGTAGCTACTGTTCCCTATATAGTCCCCTGTAGTTACTGTTCCCTATATAGTCCCCTGTAGTTACTGCTACCTATGTATTGTCCCCTGTAGTTTATGTTCCCTATATAGTCCCCTGTAGCTACTGGGTACTATATACAACGCTGCCCACGGTAGAAGGAAAAAATAATAATTTCTTACTTCCAGCTCCATCCTCCAGCGACACCAGTCCTCCTCCAGTGGAGCGATGCAGCGGCATGATGACGTCATCGCCTACTGCATCATCACTAAAGCGCCAAATGGCGAGGCATCATGTGCCTTGCCAGGGCAGCGCTAGTGAACTCAATTGTATCCGCATCCTAAGGACACGAATATAATTGAGTGCAGGGGACCGACTCCAGCTTCCCGCTTCACCCGATTCTGTGATCCGGCTATAATTTTAACAACAGGTACGGGAGAACCGGGGCAAACCGGCCGGTTCCCACCCCTGGTTACACATCCTCAGACAGATCTTTCATAACCACACATTCTTTTCTTGCCAGATTATTATAACAGGTTGTTTTTTTTGTTTTTCAAATTGATTAATCACTACACTTCTAAATGCCTCTATACATTTATTATTATTCAAATGTGGAGTAAAGTCAGATTTTTCTTTCAATGATGTGTACTTTCTTTCACCTTCCTTTCCTTTAGTTTCTGTATAAGGTGTTGCATGGAAATACTTCTTCAAGTTTATATTTTTTACAAAGTTGTTTATGTCTACATACGTGTGTTCTGATATTTTATCTACTACATCTAGCCTCCTTGATATTGGGGATAGTGGGGAACTTTTCCTGGAGTCAGCGTGTTGAATTTTTATCCGGACTATACAGTGTCTAGCCATATTGCACATAATTGTTATATATGTATTTCTGAGTGGATTGCTGGACTTTATTCATTGCCATTAGGTGTTCCACTGATTACAGATTTGCGCAAACCATATGTCAGTACATTATATTGGTTTAAGTTAGGTGCATAATATGCGATAAATGTAATATGGAAATCATAGAGTACCTGAAACTAGCAAGAAGCGACCTTCTGGATCCGAAAAAGTAGTAGTTGTAGTGAAAGGGACTGTGTGAGTTAACCCAATCCGTACTCCCCTGTGTTTGGGAGATGCGCTGGACAAAAAGTGTTGAGGGTATGATCTATAGAAGAATGTTGGAGTGGATGACAGGGACATATAACTTTCCTGAAGGAAAAGGATATCAACATGAATAGATTTATAGTGCAAAAAGGCTTAGAATTAAGAATTGAGAATTAAAATCCTGGTCATTATGAGTTATTATGGATTAGGATTTAGGTTGTATATTTGCAGCCATCAGTTAAATTTGATGGAGACACCAATAAAAATAGATCGTAAAGGGAAGAGTAGGAGAGAAAAAAATGGGGGGAGCGGGTGGTAAGAAAAACATATAGTGCCAAAAGTGTACATAGAGTATATGGTCTTTAGACATCCTAGTCCGGTAAGACTAGCAATAGGGGTGCAGCCCTTCACTAGAGCTTGGCCTAAACGAAACAATAAAGTGCAGTCTAAGCAATCTACCTGTCTAAATAATATGATATAACCATAGAATATATAAAGTATTAAGCCAATTTTTTAATGTTTGTGGGTTATAGCCGTGTGGTAGAGATATAGTATATGCAAATAGCCCCGGGAAGGATATATTTCGGCTGGTCGGGATGTTATATATTCCAAGAAGGGAGGATAGTGCAGCAAGGGGTAGTATAGGCACAACTGGAGTATATAAAATATACAAAGCCCTTCATAACTATATAAAGATTTGAAGCATCTTCACATTAAGGAAAAGCCCAAGTTATTAAGCAAAGCAAAAGAATATACATGTCGTATGAATCTTACATCAGAAAAAATATATAGAACATAATTAACGTATGTAATAGCAACATGTGTATAGAAATGCACACTATGACATATACGAATCAATGTCAGAGTGTATCAAACACCTCCTAACTTTCCTGGAAGCGTACAGCTTCAAGTAGGGTATATAGAGACCTTATGTCTCAGGTTACCATAACAGTCCACAGAAGAGAGCCATATTCAGTTGTCTGAAAGCAAATGTCCCTCCATTCTGGTATCAGGTTTCGGAATCTGCCTTGTCGACGTCATAGTGATGAGATAGGCGCTGAGGTATGGGAGATCCTCGGTGGAGAAGTAGGTCCCGAGGTTGGGAGGAGTTTCAGCTGCTGTAGTACTTCTTCACCCTCAGGTAGTTTAGAGAAACCATATTGGTGATTTTTGTAGAGGAACATGAGGCGGAATGGAAATTATAATTTATAATTTATAATTAATCGCTTCATTACGTAGAATCTGCAATAAGGGTAGCGATCTACGCTTCTGAATTGTAGATGGTGCTAGGTCAGCAAATATTTGTATGTCAGTAAAGTGATGTTAGGAGATTTTCTCGCCATTTCCATAACTTTTTATTTTATCGAATAGTAGTGAGGTTTTGCAATGATGTCCCTTGGTAATCCATCTTTGTTATTGTCTGTCAGCGCCCTATGAGCCCAATCAATTTCTAGATGTGTTTCCGATACATCGGGGATGAGGTGTTTTATCAAAGTCTGGACGTCATTGATAGTATCAGTGTGTGATTCTGGAAGGACTCTAATTCGGAAATTGAACCGCCTGGAGCGGTTCTCCAGATCTTCAATATGAGTATTGGCGGCATCCAATTCATAGTGGAGGTCTTCTAACATGCTGGAGTTTTGGTTGACATGGGAAACAGAAACTCCCAATTTGGATATCATCACCTCCATTTGTGACCCGATTTTCTGGAGGCCTTGTTGAATTGCCCATTTTGTTAGGTCCAATTTGTCCATTTCACCTTTCATTGCTCCGGAGACATATACAAATATGACCTTTTCAAATGGTGCTTGCATCTGTGGAGTCTGATCCTCTGGAGTCCAGATTAAATCTGGGGAATGTCCATTATGGCCTCCGATATTGATGTCGGATGAGGTAACGATCCAGGTTGCTGGCTCTTTCGAAATACAGCCGGTAAGTCCTTGGACAAGAGTTGCGATGCAGCTCGCTGGTCAGGCTGGGCCAGAGTGCATAATAGCAGGCCATCGTTTGGCGCAGAGCACAGCGTGTCAGCGACTGGACACTGTTGTTGGGCTTTAGATTGCGTTCTCCGGTTTCCCATCGCTGTATGTAGGGTCACCTTACTCTGGGATCGGAGGCCAGCTTCCAGGTTCAGGACTGCACTGCAAACTGGTATATCAGCCTAATCTCTCCAGTGAGGTGCAGAGCTAGGAGATTATGCGTCCACCATGTTCAGTCGCGCGCATGCGCTCTCCTCTAGCGTGCATATTAAGTGTATACCAGTGCAGTGATTGCAGTACAGTGCATTTGGTCAGAAAGATGAGCCTTGCTGCTGCATTCAGGATCTATTGGAGAGGGAAGAGTTTATTGAGTGTAAGACATAATATTAAAGGCTATGATCCACCTGTAAACTATCACATCTAAGTTCATGTGAATAGAGAAGACAAAAAGAAAAAAAGAGAATGTACGGCACACATAGTGCATAAATTGTGGATTTGTAATAGACAGGATAAACTGGGATAGCGGTTAAGCTAACCTGACGGTGTTGGTGCGTATCTGTAGAACACTGGACTGCTGATGATGATCCGTTCCGGGGCCAACCAAGACTACATCAATAGATATTTGTACAGTAGGAGAAAAAAGCGTATTTCTCAGTGGATCAGCGCTGTCTGGTGAGTCTTTGGCTCAGAACCATAAGGGTAAGGAGGAGGAAAATCATGGACAAAATTATTTGAGCCAGGGTATTGGTACAAGATATGCGTTTATTAGGCTGTGTTTTATCAGCCTGAAGAAGAGATCGGTCTGATCTTGAAACGCGTAGCTATATCGCCTACCAGAAATAAACGCATGTCTTGTAACAATACTCTGGATCAAATAATTTTGTCCATGAGTTTCCTCCTCCTTACCCTTATGGTTTTCAAGTCTGTGGGATACTGAGCCCCGGACTCACCAGACAACGCTGATCCACTGAGAAATCCACTTTTTTCTCTTACTGTAAAAACATCTACGTTTATAACTTAGATGTGATAGTTTACAGGTGGATCCGGCATGTCAGAGACACGCAGGACCCGCTGTCACTGAAACCAGCAGGTCTGCAGGAATTACGGATTCACTGAATAACGCTAGATACAGCTTCTCTGTATAGAGAATACAGAGAAGCTGTATCTAAAAAAGTTAAAAATAATTTTTAATAAAAAGTATTTGTAAAGTTGCACCAAACACTGTGATACACCTTTTTGTTTTTAATTTTTTTTTAAAACATTTGCCTTACAAAGGCATAGCCTTTAAGGAGTTACAGTAGTCAAGACAAGCATGAATCAGAGCGACAATAAGAGTTTGTGATGTTTTCACAGTAAGTAAAGTGCGGATTCTGCAGATGTTTTTGAAGTGCAGGTAGTGGCATAACTGCTACGGGGCCCCACTTTCAATTGTATCTGCTTTCTCAGGACGCAGATAGAATTAAAAACAATGGTGGAGCAGGGAGCTGTCTGTCCCTGTTCCACCATTCACACACTATCACCTCACATCAGCGCAGGCTGGTTTGATGCAGTGACGTCATCGCATCTGCCTGCGCTTAGCTACCAACTGTGCATGCCGAAAAAGACCTCAAGTATGAGCTGCTCCATTCGTTGTGGGAAAAGGGCTAGGTGAGTATTACTTTTATTATTTAAGGGCCACCATTACTGTGGGTTGGCAATACAGGGGCATCCCTACTGTGTGGGGGCACTAAGGGGAATTAATACTATGGAGGGTCAGGTCCGAGAGAAGTAGCGCATTGGACTGATCCTTTGGCAGAGAACCTGAGGAGGTCTCTGAGAGGATTTGGCCCTGCTAGCCTTCATCGATGAAAAGGCAGCTTGCTGCTGGGCGGTTTCGGACCGCTTCCAGTATCTTGACTCTGATTGTCCTAAAGTATTACTTGAGTCCACCAGGGAAAGGGTTCCATGACCAGAGGAGGCACTGTGTATCCTGCAAGATGTTTCAGAACACTTCCAGTGTGTATTCTGTATTAAGGGTGGGTGAGAATGTAGTCGCTTCTGCCTGCAAGTGTGACCATAGACCAGAGACTGTGACCGCCAAGCTGTGTGTCACCATTTGTAACTGCCAAGCTAAGTGCCCATAAGAGACTGTAACCGCAAACCTGTGTGCCACCATTTGTAACAGCCAAGCTGTATACCCGCTGGAGACTGTCTATGCTAACTACCACTCTTTGTAACCACTTCGCATTGTGCCCCAGCTAGAGTAAAGTCCTGTGGCATTGAATTGTACTGTGTTCGCCTCCATTACTGCGATATCCTTTGGCGGGGTCCCGTGTCAGGGTCAAGGGATACACACACTAAACTGATACACTTGCACACTTACAGTTTTTGTAAATTTTTCTAGATTTAAAAAAAAAAAAAAAATAGTTTAATCTATGGTCAGTTTAAAATGTCACATTGCTTTTGATGTCCCGCCTGATCATACATCAGACGTGGAGAGACGCACGTAGTACACTTCAGTGGTACAGTTGCCAAGACAACACTACAATGCCAGAAGATACTTGTGCACAAGTTCTATTCTAATTAATATGACCGGAGCACAAAAAATGCACACTATAAACACATGCATAAAACTCCATTATAAATGGTTGAAATGCATTTTAAAATGCTGAAAAAAGCACGTGTAAAAGAGGCCTACAACTTGAAATTTGATGCCGTTTTTTTTAGGAAAGTATAAAGGAAACGCTGATTTGTCTCCTTTCTTTTGTGTCTACTACTGTGTTTGGCTAAAAAAAACTGCCACAAAAACTACATATGTGATTCCAGCCCTAGACTGCTTTTGTAATTTAAGAAGCATACTGTAGAACAAAAATGCTATTTTTACCTGAAGACTACCTTTTAGTATATTAAAGAAGAACTCCGGAAAAATACCCCACCCCCTGTTTGAAAACAGGATTAAGTGAAAGGTAGTGAGGTGTATTGCCTTTCTGTGCACTTTGACCCGCACTCTAACCTCAAAAATCCAGCGTCTACTGTAAGGGCCGTGTTAGGAAAACACGTCTTCCCTTAAAGGGAGGGTGTCATTAAATTTGTTTTTTATCATATTGCTTTTAGTATGATAAAAAAATAAAATGTATTTATTGGTGTTCGTGTGTTCTACTTTTTTTTTATTTTTACTTCTCTATGGGGGCTGGCATTTTTTTTTTCATCTCTGTATGTGTCGATTAACGACACATACAGAGATGGAATACGGCACATACATCCCCATAGAGAATGCAAACGGGAGCCGTTCCATTCACTGAAGCGTACGCCGTCTGTGTGGGAACGGCGCATGCGCCCCTCCCACACAGACCAAAACGAAGCTTGTTAGCAGAGCGAAATCCGGCGCCATTTTCATGTGGATCGGAAGCCGCGGCCAGACAGTAAGATGACGACTTCTGGCCATATGTTCAAGGAAGTGAAGGCGCAAGGCATAGTAGCGGAGGCGGCAGTGGCGGCAGGAGCAGGTAAGTTATGTTTGTGTATGTGATGTGTGTATTATGTTTGTGTATGTTCGTGTTATACTGTCTACTTAGCACTGTATCTAATCCTCCTACACTGTGCAGTCGCTCAGAAAATGGCGGCACACAGTGTAGGAGGTTTGAAGATTCAACCCCCTCCTTCTCCTGGCACTAGCCAGAATAAGGGAGGGGGGATTGTGTGAGGACACTAGAGTGAGTGTGTCTACCACAAATTTGCAGCATATAGCAATGAGGTTGCTTTACCGCATTGACCATGCTGCAATTTTGGGAACTGCTCCCTCTAGTGACCAGCACATGGAAATGTTATAAATTAGAATCTAATTTATAATATTTCCTGACTTGTGAAAAAATTAAAAAAATTAAAACAATGTGTAAGCACTTAAATAATAATTGTTTAACTAAAAAAAGAAAAAAAATTCTAGCGACACATTCCCTTTAAGGTCGCTATGACAACTTGTCTAACTTCTGGGCGGTTCTTCTTTTACCATGAGTCTATCTCTCTTCTCTGTCCTTCTGCCAATCAGCTGCGGGGTTGTATTTATACCTGTCTTTTCCCACCTGTCTTTGCTTGTGAATTTTCCTTAATCCTGGTTTCTGATCAAGCACCTGACTGCTCCTGCACTTCTGTTTTCTGGACCTCGTATATACTGACCTCCGCTTGTCTCTCGTTAACCCTCTGCTTACCGGTTCTGGACAAGTTTTGACCGTGGCTTGTCTGATTACATCTACTCCGTTTCTGGACTTTCAGTTAACCTTTTGGCTATCTGGTTTCCAGCTCAGGTTTGTCTGCATTGCACCTCTTATCCAAAACTACACTCTGTTAAGACAACCTGGGTTCTAAGCAGCAAAGTCCCTCCCACCTTGCGGTCGGCTCTAGCGAACACCTTAGAGTAGCCTTAGACACTGTCGATCAGAGTGGCTTACGTATTTGAGGTTGTTTACGTTCACGCTCTTTCCCGACAGATTCCAGCAGTCTTGAGGTATCACTCTACTTGCATTTCAGTCTCTCAATGCACGCCAATGAGACTCACATTGAGGCTCTCATAGTCTTGCATTAAGAGACTGACTTCTAGTCCATAGAGCAGACGCTGCTGGATTCAGGGAGTCAGAGTGTGGACTACATGACCTAACCACAACCCAGGACGAAGAAGCTGAGGGTATGTTTACACGCAGAGTCAAAAACTTCTCAAAATACGGAGCTGTTTTCTCTGATTTTCAGACATTTTTTGTGCCACTCGCGATTTTCGCTGTGTTTTTTACGGCCGTTTTTGGAGCTTTTTTCAATAAATTCTATGGAAAACGGCTCCAAAAATGTCCCAAGAAGTGTCCTTCACTACTTTTTTGCGGCCGTTTTTTTACGCGTAAAAAAAAACGCTCCGTCGGAACAGAACGCCGTTGAAATCGGTAAGGAAAAATACCTCACTACCTTTTACTTTTTCAAATAGGTCCCCTCGACAGAGAGCTTCTTTATTTTTGTCAGCATTCAAAATCAGAAACTCCTGTGTCCCATGCTGCATCTCTTCTCATTAAGCTACTGGTGCTGCTGGACAGCTCCAATGCTGAATTTATTGTCTAGGCTCTTTTCAAATTTGCTTCTTGCCTCTAGTCAGGTTTATTGCTGCCTTAGGCCTAATTCACACAAGCGTGTTCAATCCGTGATATACGGTCCGTATGTCGGTCGCATTTCCCGGACTGAACACACTGCAGGGTGTCAGGGCTCCTAGCATCATAGTTATCTATGACGCTAGGTGTCCCTGACACTCCGCGGAACTACTGTCCCGTACCGAAAACATGATTACAGTACGGGACAGTTTTCCTGCAGCGAGGCAGTGACACCTAGCATCATAGATAACTATGATGCTAGGAGCCCGGCTCCCTGCAGTGTGTTCAGTCTTGGAAATGCGGCCGACATACGGACCATATATCACGGACCGAACATGCTCGTGTGAATTAGGCCTTAGGCTACATTCACACAAATGTGGCCAAACTGCAGTTTTTAACGTGCGAGGTGCACCCATACAGTACGCGTTATCACGCATCCCTCATAGACTAGAGTCTATGGAGGGATGTGTAAAGAGCAATGTCCAATTTTTTTCACGGACCCTTCACACTGTCACGAAGCGGGTTAGTGGACCCACTAGGCCGTACCGCCGTAGCGGGAAGGCAGCTGGCCAAACCACAGGAAACCCCAGAAATACAATGTCCCGCAAAAGGGTACCTGAATAGTCCGGATATTGGCCGTAGCTCTGGCAACGATGAGATGGGTGCAGCAGATGGCGCCAAACGTGGCGGATGACACAGGAGCGGCAAGTTGCGCCAGACGTGGCGGATTCCTCCGGACGTGGCAGATGACACAGGACGTGGCGGATTCCTCCGGACTTGGCTGATGACACAGGACGTGGCAGATTCCTCTGGACGTGGCAGATGACACAGGACGTGGCAGATTCCTCTGAACGTGGCAGATAAACAGGACGTGGCAGATTCCTCTGGACGTGGCAGATGACACAGGACGTGGCAGATTCCTCTGGACGTGGCAGATGACACAGGACGTGGCAGATTCCTCTGGACGTGGCAGATTACACAGGACGGGGCAGATTGCTCTGGACGTGGCAGATGACACAGGATGTGGCAGATTCCTCTGGACGTGGCAGATGACACAGGACGTGGCACGACTTGATACTAAGGCAAAGCACGGGAAACAGGAACGGGGAACAATGCACGGGTAACAACAGGAACGGGAAACACTAAGGAACCATTTGCAAGACAGACTGGGAAAACTAACAATGCTCAGGCAAGGATTAGAATGCCAGGGGCCTTCTTATAGACCAGGAAATCGTGGCAGTTGATGATGATGACGATTTCCTTATTGCGCGCACTGGCCCTTTAAGGCTGGGTACGAGCGTGCGCGCGCACCCTACGGGACACAGCCAAACGGAGCGGAAGTGAGTGCTGGCGTCTCCTAGGAGGGAGACGGGGACCAGCGCTCACAGATCCATGGCCGCGGGCGTCGGGAGGTGAGTGAAGCCGACGGCACGCGGCCATGGACGCTACAGTATCCCCCCTCTTACGCCCCCTCTTCTTGGGGCCAGAGTGAGAGAGGAACTTTTTAATAAGAGCAGGGGCGCTGAGGTTCTCTTCTGGCTCCCAGGACCTCTCCTCAGGACCAAACCCTCTCCAGTCCACCAAATAGAAAGTCCTTCCTCCTACCCTTTTGCAGTCCAGGATCTCCTTTACCTCGAATATATCAGAGGGACCGCAGGAAGCAACTGTGGAACTAGAAGTCTTGCTGTAGTGGTTCAGGACCACTGGTTTCAGGAGGGACACATGGAAGGAGTTAGGGATTCTGAGGGTAGGAGGCAGCCGCAGCTTATAGGAGACAGGGTTGATTTGTTGCAGGATCTCTAAAGGACCAAGGAACCTGGGAGCGAACTTGTATGAAGGCACCCTCAAGCGAATGTTCCGAGAAGACAGCCAGACTTTAGTCCCAGGAAGATACTGAGGCGGCACTCCTCTACTAGTATCCGCCTTCCGCTTCATGTGATCTACCGCCAGCAAAATAGAGGACCGGGTCTGTTGCCAGATTTGCAGGAAGTCCCCATATGCAGAGTCAGCAGCGGGTATCTGAGATGAAGTTGATACAGGAAGAGGGACTCTGGGATGTTGACTGTACACGATGAAACGGAGTGGAAGTGGTGGACTCGCTTGTGTGGTTGTTGTAAGAAAACTCGGCCCATGGAAGAAGCTGTACCCAGTTATCGTGCTGTGAAGAGATGAAATGGCTGAGATAATTTTCCATGATCTGGTTGATCCTCTCAACTTGCCCATTGGACTGGGGGTGATAGGCAGAGGAAAAGTCCAAACTCACATCCAGGAGTTTACAGAGGGCTCTCCGGAACTTAGAGGTATACTGAACACCCCGATCTGGCATGATGTGAAGAGGTCAGCCATGCAAGCGGAAGATGTGCTGAATGAAGAGACTCGCCAGATGAGGAGCAGAAGGTAGGCCGGTCAGCGGGATAAAATTAGCCATCTTAGAGAACCGGTCCACCACCCAGACAGTGTTACATCCTGCTGAGGGGGGAAGGTCTGTGACGAAGTCCATCGCAATGTGCTGCCAGGGGGCGTTGGGTACAGGCAGAGGTTGAAGCAGGCCAGCAGGCTTGCTGTGAGTCACTTTGTTAGAGGCACACACCGTGCAAGCAGAGACAAAGTCCAGAACATCTTTAGGTAGCGTGGGCCACCAGAAGTGACGAGCAATCAGGTCTTGGGTTTTACGGACACCGGCGTGCCCAGCCAGTTTAGAACTGTGTCCCCAGCGGAGAATTCTTTTTCTGTCTTCCAACCGAACAAAAGTCCTCCCAGGAGGGATGTCTCTAACCTGCAGAGGGTTAGCAGTGACAATGCAGGACGGGTCTATTATGGTCTGAAGGGACTCCACCGAGTCTTCCATCTCAAACGATCTGGACAGGGCATCGGCCCTCACATTCTTGTCCGCGGGACGGTAGTGGAGCAGAAACTGGAAACGGGTGAAGAACAGCGACCACCTGGCTTGACGAGGATTCAGTCTTTGAGCGGACTGAAGGTAAGTAAGATTCTTGTGGTCGGTGAAGATCAGGATGGGGTGAGCAGCGCCCTCCAGAAGATGTCTCCACTCCTCCAGAGCCAACTTGACGGCCAGCAGCTCCCAATCTCCAATGGAGTAATTGCGCTCAGCAGAGGAAAACAGCCTTGAGTAGTAGCCACATACTACTGCCTTTCCTTTGGAGCTCCTCTGGAACAGAAGTGCACCTGCACCAACAGAGGAAGCGTCCACTTCCAGTGAGAACTGCCGAAATACGTCAGGATGATGGAGGATCGAGGCTGAAGTGAAGGATTTCTTGAGGCTAATAAATGTGGACTCAGCCTCTGGAGTCCACACTTTGGCGTTCACACCCTTCTTGGTAAGGGTCGAGATGGGAGCCGTCAGAGAAGAGAAGTTAGGAATAAACTGCCGGTAGAAATTGGCAAATCCCAGGAACCGCTGTATGGCCCTTAAGCCTTGGGGACGTGGCCACTCCAGGACAGCCTTCACTTTCTCAGGATCCATTTTGAGGCCTTGATCCGAGATGATGTAGCCCAGGAAGGGCAGAGAGTTCTTCTCAAAGACGCACTTCTCCAACTTGGCGTATAAATGATTCTCCCTCAATCGTAGTAGAACCTGACGGACATGCCTCCGATAAGTCGTCGGATCTGGGGAGAAAATCAAAATATCATCGAGATAAACAACAATACAGACATAGAGTAGATCCCGGAAGATATCGTTAACGAACTCTTGAAACACCGCGGGAGCATTACACAGTCCAAAGGGCATCACCAGGTATTCGTAGTGCCCATCGCGGGTGTTAAATGCTGTCTTCCATTCATCACCCCGGCGAATCCGGACTAGATTGTAAGCCCCACGCAGGTCTGACCCCTCGTATGCGATCAAACAGCTCAGAGATGAGAGGCAGCAGGTATTTGTTTTTGACTGTGATCAGGTTGAGGCCCCTGTAGTCAATGCAGGGACGAAGGGATCCATCCTTCTTTTTAACGAAGAAGAATCCAGCCCCGGCCGGGGAGGAAGATTTTCATATAAAACCCCTCTCCAGATTCTCCTTGATATAGGCCGACATGGATAGAGACTCTGGCAAGGAGAGAGGATCTACCCGTCCACGGGGTAGAGAGGCATTAGGAACCAGTTCAATGGGGCAGTCATAAGTCCGATGTGGAGGCAGCGTCTCAGCCTCCCTTTTGCTGAAAACATCTGCATACTGAGCAAATTGGGAAGGCAATCCCGCCAACGACTGAGGCAGAGGAGGCTTGACAGGATGGATCTGCAACAGACAACGACCATGGCACTTGGAGCCCCATTGGAGAACCTCTCCAGAATTCCAGTCCAGGACTGGGGCATGTAGTTGAAGCCAAGGCAGGCCCAGCAGAACAGGATTGATGGCCTTGGGCAAAACAAGGAAAGAAATATATTCAGAATGAAGTACTCCAACCTGGAGCTTCAACGGCTTGGTTTTAGAGATAATGGGATCAGGCAGAGGCAGTCCATTAACTGAGGCAACAGCCAAAGATGTCTCCAGGGGAACTGTGGGCAACTGAAGATGATCCACCAGCTCTTTCTGGATGAAGTTTGCAGCAGAGCCAGAGTCAAGATAGGCAAAAACTTGATGCGTCCTCTGGCCGGATACCAGGGTCACAGGAATAGTCAATTTGGAAGCGAATGCTCTATTAGGCTCCGTTCCACCTAGGATCGTCTCTCCAACCAATCCTAGGCAATGGGGTCTCTCCGGCCTCTGGGGACACAGACGCACAATATGGCCTCCATGGCCGCAATACAGACAAAGTCCAGAAGGGCGTCTGCGTTGTTTCTCCTGGGTGGACAATTTGACATAATTGCCCTGCATCGGATCCACTGGTGGGATGACTGAAGGGGGATTGCGGGACAGCAGAATCCAGCCTGGGGAGTTCTCTCCCCCGGAGAACCTCTTGAGAACGTCCCCGGATCTTCATGTCGACACGGGAGGCGAGTAGGATAAGATCGTCCAGGGTGGATGGCAGATCACAAGCAGCCAGCTCGTCCTTGATCCCTGAAGACAGTCCCTGCCAGAATGTAGCCACCAAAGCCTCGTTGTTGCAGGTCAATTCAGCAGCCAGGATACGGAACTGGATGGCATACTCGCCCACGGTGAGGTCTCCCTGGTGTAGGGTCAGCAAGGATGCAGCAGCCGAAGAAACTCTTCCAGGTTCCTCAAAGATCGAGCGGAAGGTCCGTAAGAAGCACTGCAAGTCCCGGGACTCTGGTCCCTGATGTTCCCACAGAGGATTGGCCCATGCCAGGGCTTTGCCAGTAAGGAGAGAGATGATGAAGGCGATCCTGACGTCATCTGAACAGAAGGACCTGGCATGTAGTCTGAAATGGATCAGGCACTGATTCAAAAATCCCCTGTAGGACCTCGGATCTCCGTCATAGCGTAGAGGTAGCGGCAAGAAACACAGGGGGTTGGTACCTGTACAGACAGGAAGTGTAGCAGGCGGAACCGCGGGAACGGGTGCGGTGACGACTGTGGTTGGAGCGAGCAACCGATGGGCTATGGCGTTCACCGACAGGAGGAGCTGGTCTTGTCGTGACTGGAGATCCTCCATCTCAGCCAGCATTACTTGTGTCGTCAAAGTCTCAGGTTGACCAGCGGGGTCCATGGCCTGAGCGTACTGTCACGAAGCGGGTTAGTGGACCCACTAGGCCATACCGCCGTAGCGGGAAGGCAGCTGGCCAAACCACAGGAAACCCCAGAAATACAATGTCCCGCACAAGGGTACCTGAATAGTCCGGATGATGGCCGCAGCTCTGGCACAGATGAGATGGGTGCAGCGGATGGCGCCAAACGTGGCGGATAACACAGGAGCCGCAAGTTGCGCCAGATGTGGCGGATTCCTCCGGACGTGGCAGATGACACAGGACGTGGCGGATTCCTCGGGACGTGGCCGATGACACAGGACATGGCAGATTCGTCTGGACGTGGCAGATAACACAGGACGTGGCAGATGACACAGGACATGGCAGATGACACAGGATGTGGCAGATTCCTCTGGACGTGGCAGATGACACAGGACGTGGCAGATTCCTCTGGACGTGGCAGATGACACAGGACATGGCAGATTCCTCTGGACGTGGCAGATGACATAGGATGTGGCAGATGACACAGGACATGGCACAACTTTATACTAAGGCAAAGCACGGGAAACAGGAACGGGGAACAATGCACGGGTAACAACAGGAACGGGAAACACTAAGGGACCATTTGCAAGACAGACTAGGAAAACTAACAACGCTCAGGCAAGGGTTAGAAGGCCAGGGGCCTTCTTATAGACCAGGAAATCGTGGCAGTTGATGATGATGACGATTTCCTTATTGCGCGCACTGGCCCTTTAAGGCCGGGCGCGAGCGTGCGCGCGTACCCTACGGGACACAGCCGAATGGAGCGGAAGTGAGCGCTGGCGTCTCCTAGGAGGGAGACGAGGACCAGCGCTCACGGATCCATGGCCGCGGGCGTCGAGAGGTGAGTGAACCCGACGGCCCGCGCCCATGGACGCTACACATACGCTCCGTTGAAATTGAAATACAGGAGACGTGATACACGCTCATCTGAATGATTCCTTACTCTACAAACTGTTGCTGCTTATCTTTGTACTAACTTGTTCCCTGACTATTCCTCCACCGTAGGCTACAAGCGGTTGCCGCTTATCTGTGTACCAAACTTAGATTGTTTCCTGCCCTGTAACACCCATGGCTGCGGGCCGTCAGGTTTACTCACCTCCTTAGGAGACGCCTGCGCTCACTCCACTTCACTCTGCTGTGTCCAGTAGGGTGTGCGTGCACGCTCATGCCTGGTCTTAAAGGGCCAGCGTGCACACCTGAATTTGATACCCAAATTAGCCCATGAGGACCCTGGACTATAAGAAGGGCCCAGCTCCTTCCTGCATTGCCTGAGCGTCTTTGTCGTTTACCTATGTTCGTCTCTGCAAATGGTCACATAAAGTGTAGCTAAACGTTTGACAAACTTCTGACATAGTGACATGTCAGAAGTTTGGATTGGTGGGGGTCCGTTTAAGTGTTTTCCAGTTCCCAGTGTTCCCGATGCTGCTACCTGTATCCTGTGCTATCTTGGTCCAAATGCCATTTAGAGTTGGAGTCGTGTTGTGCTGTGTACTACCCCTTCCTTGTTACACCACGCCTGGTGTCTGCCTGCTGCCCAGGTCTGATCCGAGCCTATCTTCACTACTGTCAGATGTTACTACAGGTACACCTATCCGAACTATAGACTTTGACTTGTAGCCTGTTGGCCAACTGCTATACCGTCAAGGCTGTACGGCCGAGTGGGTCCACGCACCCAACGTGACAGTACGCTCAGGCCATGGTCCCCGCTGGTCAATCTGAGACCATGACGACATCACAAGTGATGTGGGCGGATATGCTAGACCCCTAGTCTCGACAGGACCAACTCCTCCAGGCATTGAACATTATTGCACGTCGGCTGGATGTGCAAGCTGCCGACTACACCTCCTGGCAGTGCAGACCCTCCGACTACACCTCCTGGCAGTGCTGATCCCCGATTTTCTCTGCCACTACCTCATCGCTATGATGGAGACGCGAGGAACTGCAGGGGATTTTCTAACCAGTGCCAGATCCACTTCAGTCTGTATGCAAGAGCTTTATCTACTGATGGTGCAAGGGTCGCTTTCATCGTCTCTCTCCTCACTGGTAGGACCCTAGGATGGGCGAACCATGTCTGGGAAAGACAAAGACCAGAGACCCGTGACTTCCAGGGGTTCCTACGGACATTTCGCACGGTGTTTGAGGAGCCTGGACGAGTCTTGTCGGCAGCTGCCTCCTTGCTGAACCTTCACCAGGGAGACACTTCCATGGGCAAGTACGCCATCCGCACCCTGGCGGGAAAGTTTTTGTGAAACAATGAGGCGTTGGTGGCTACATTCTGGCAGGGGCTGTCCCCTGAGATTTAGGACGAGCTTGCCGCCTGAAATCTGCCATCTGCCCTGGATGACCTCATCCTTCTGGCGCCCGGATTGACATGAAGACCCGAGAACAGTTCCATGAGGCCCGTCGGGAGGGAGGACTCCCTAGCCCAGCTCCTACTTTGCAGCAACCCCTGCTGTCTTCATCAGCTGTTCCTCCAAAGGAGGATGGACCATCTAAAGCGGTCTACCCAGGAGAGACAACGCAGATGCACCTCGGAACTCTGTCTGTATTGCGGACTCGGAGTCCATCTTGTGCGTCTGTGCCCCCAAAAGCCCCAGAGCCTAGGGTTGGTTGGAGAGACAACCCTGGTTGAAGAAGTACTTTCCTCTAAATTGTCCATCCTGTGACCTTAGTGTCCGGCGAAAAGACGCACTGGGTCTCTGCCTATCTGGACTCTGGATCCACAGCTAACTTCATTCGGAGGGACCTGGTGGATCTTCGCCAGTTGACCACAACCCCCCTGGAGAGGCCTTTAATTGTTGCCTCGGTGAATGGACTACCTCTTCCAGACACGATTGTAGCTGTGACCAAACCACTGAAGCTCTAAGTGGGAGCCCTTCATTCCGAGCTCATCTCGTTGTTTGTCCTGTCCAAGGCCGTCAACCCTGTGCTGCTGGGTCTGTCCTGGCTCCGACTACTTGCCCCAGTTCTGGACTGGAATTCTGGAGAGGTTTTCCAGTGGAGTTCCGAGTGCCTCAACCGCTGCCTGGTACAGATCCATCTGGCCCAGCCTCCTCTACCTCAGTCATTGGCAGGACTGCTGTCTCACTACTCACAGTTTGCGGATGTCTTTAGCAAGAAGGAGGCTGAGACGCTGCCTCCACACCTGGCATATGACTGTCATATTGATCTGGTTCCTGACGCATCCCTTCCCCGTGTAAGGGTATATCCTCTCTCCTTGCCAGAGACTCAGTCTATGTCCACCTATATTAAGGAGAATTTGGAGAGGGGTTTCATATGGAAATCCTCCTCCCTGGCCAGGGCCAGGTTCTTCTTTGTCAAAAAGGGGGACGGATCTATTCGACCATGCATCGACTACCGGGGTCTCAACCAGATCACGGTAAAAAATAGATATCCATTGTCATTGATTTCAGAACTGTTTGATCACATACAAGGAGAAGAACAATTTTCTAAGCTAGACCTGCGGGGGGCTTACAACCAAATCCGGATTCACCGGGGTGATGAATGGAAGACGGCATTTAACACTCGAGACGGGCACTACAAATACCTGGTAATGCCCTTCGGTCTGTGTAAAGCTCCTGCGGTCTTCCAAGAGTTTGTTAATGACATCTTCCGAGATCTCCTCTATGTTTGTGTTGTGGTCAATCTCGATGACATTCAGATTTTTTCCCCAGATCCAGTGGCTCATCAGAGACATGTCCGTCAAGTTTTGAGGCGATTAATGGAGAATCGCCTGTACGCCAAGCTGAAGAAGTGCGTGTTTGCTGTCTCCCTGGTGCCAGGGTTCGGCATGTCGTGGAACGGGTGGACATATTGCTGGGAGGGGCTGGTGATGATCCAGCTGTTGTGCTCCATGTCGGTACCAACGACAGAATAAATGGTAGGTGGTGGAGCCTTAAGAATAATTTTAAAGAACTAGGCTGCAAGCTGAAGGGAAGGACCTCCAAGGTTGTATTCTCACTAATACTGCCTGTGCAATGCGCATCACAGGAAAGACAGCGGGAGCTCAGGGAGTTAAATGCATGGCTTAAGTCTTGGTGTAGAGGAGAAGGCTTTGGGTTCCTAGAGCGCTGGGCTGACTTTTCATTGGGGTACAAACTGTATTCTGCAGATGATTTGCACCTAAATGGAAGGGGGTCCGCTGTGCTGGGGGAGAGAATTCTAGCTGGGGTGGCGGAGTGTTTAAACTAGGGCTGAGGAGGGAGGTCAATGTAGAAAAAAAAGGGGTAGTCAGGTTAGAGAGGGGTCAGACGATATTGGTGGGGGGAGAAACAGACAGTGGGGAGAGGACTAGACAACAGGATAAGGAGATCCTTTTGTTACAAAACAGCAGTGTACATAAAAATGCCCAAATAATGTCAAATCACATTTCTGATAATAAAAGTGAAAAACTGAAAGGCAAGTTAAAGTGTATGTTCACAAATGCCAGAAGTCTAGCAAGCAAAATGGGGGAGCTGGAGGCCTTGGTACTGGAAGAAAATATAGATATAGTTGGTGTTGCTGAAACATGGCTAGACTCTTCACATGACTGGGCTGTAAATCTACAGGGTTGTACACTGTTTCAGAAAGACAGGAAAAATAGGAAAGGTGGTGGTGTATGTCTGTATGTGAGAAGTGATATGAAGGCGAGTGTGAAAGAGACAATAGTGGGTGAATACTGTGAGGAGGTTGAAACCTTGTGGGTGGAACTAGAAAGGGAGGTAAACACTTAAAAAATTACTTTTGGTGTAATCTATAGACCCCCCAATATACAGTGAAGGAAATAAGTATTTGATCCCTTGCTGATTTTGTAAGTTTGCCCACTTTCAAAGACATGAACAGTCTAGAATTTTTAGGCTAGGTTAATTTTACCAGTGAGAGATAGATTATATTTAAAAAAAAGAAAAGAAAATCACATAGTCAAAATTATATATATTTATTTGCATTGTGCACAGAGAAATAAGTATTTGATCCCCTACCAACCATTAAGAGTTCAGCCTCCTCCAGACCAGTTACACGCTCCAAATCAACTTGGTGCCTGCATTAAAGACAGCTGTCTTAAATGGTCACCTGTATAAAAGACTCCTGTCCACAGACTCAATTAATTAGTCTGACTCTAACCTCTAGACCAAAGAGCTTTCTAAGGATGTCAGGGACAAGATCATAGACCTGCACAAGGCTGGAATGGGCTACAAAACCATAAGTAAGACGCTGGGTGAGAAGGAGACAACTGTTGGTGCAATAGTAAGAAAATGGAAGACATACAAAATGACTGTCAATCGACATCGATCTGGGGCTCCATGCAAAATCTCACCTCGTGGGGTATCCTTGATCCTGAGGAAGGTGAGAGCTCAGCTGAAAACTACACAGGGGAACTTGTTAATGATCTCAAGGCAGCTGGGACCACAGTCACCAAGAAAACCAAGTGCCCGCAAGGTCCCCCTGCTCAAGAAGGCACATGTACAGGCCCGTCTGAAGTTTGCAAATGAACATCTGGATGATTCTGAGAGTGATTGGGAGAAGGTGCTGTGGTCAGATGAGACTAAAATTGAGCTCTTTGGCATTAACTCAACTCGCCGTGTTTGGAGGAAGAGAAATGCTGCCTATGACCCAAAGAACACCGTCCCCACTGTCAAGCATGGAGGTGGAAACATTATGTTTTGGGGGTGTTTCTCTGCTAAGGGCACAGGACTACTTCACCACATCAATGGGAGAATGGATGGAGCCATGTACCGTCAAATCCTGAGTGACAACCTCCTTCCCTCCACCAGGACATTAAAAATGGCTCGTGGCTGGGTCTTCCAGCACGACAATGACCCGAAACATACAGCCAAGGCAACAAAGGAGTGGCTCAAAAAGAAGCACATTAAGGTCATGGAGTGGCCTAGCCAGTCTCCAGACCTTAATCCCATCAAAAACTTATGGAGGGAGCTGAAGATCCGAGTTGCCAAGCGACTGCCTCGAAATCTTAATGATTTACAGATGATCTGCAAAGAGGAGTGGGCCAAAATTCCATCTAACATGTGTGCAAACCTCATCATCAACTACAAAAAACGTCTGACTGCTGTGCTTGCCAACAAGGGTTTTGCCACCAAGTATTAAGTCTTGTTTGCCAAAGGGATCAAATACTTATTTCTCTGTGCACAATGCAAATAAATATATATAATTTTGACAATGTGATTTTTTTTTTTTTTTTTTTTTTTATATAATCTATCTCTCACTGGTAAAATTAACCTAGCCTAAAAATTCTAGACTGTTCATGTCTTTGACAGTGGGCAAACTTACAAAATCAGCAAGGGATCAAATACTTATTTCCTTCACTGTAACTGCGGAGATAGAAGTTCAGCTATATAAACAGATGGAGCGTGCTGCACAGTAGGGTACTGTAGTAATAATGGGAGATTTTAATTTCCGGGATATTAATTGGTGTCATGGTTCGGCTTCAACTGCAAAGGGGAGACATTTCCTCAACCTGTTGCAGGAAAATGTTATGGGCCAGTGTGTGGAAGACCCGACTAGAGGTGAAGCTCTGTTGGATCTGGTCATTTCTAATAATGCAGATCTTGTTGGGAATGTCAATGTTCGTGAAAACCTTGGTAACAGTGATCACAATATAGTTACATTTTACCTATACTGTAAAAAACATACACAGGCTGGGAGGGCAAAAACATTTAATTTTAAGAAAGCCAATTTCCCCAGGATGAGGGCTGCAATTCAGGATATAGACTGGGAAGAACTAATGTCAAATAATGGGACAAATGATAAATGGGAGATTTTCAAATCTACTTTGGGTAATTATAGTGCCAAATTTATTCCTATAGGTAACAAGTATAAACGACTAAAATTAAATCCCATATGGCTTACACCTTCTGTGAAAGGGGCAATACATGACAAAAAAAAGGGCATTTAAAAAATACAAATCTGAGGGTACATCTGTAGCCTTTGTAAAATATAAAGAGCTTAATAAAATCTGTCAAAATGTAATAAAATTAGCAAAAATACAAAATGAAAGGCAGGTGACCAAGGATAGTAAAACAAATCCCAAAAAATTCTTCAAGTATATAAATGCAAAAAAGCCAAGGTCTGAACATGTAGGACCCCTAGATAGTGGTAATGGGGAGTTGGTCACAGGGGATCAAGAGAAGGCAGAGTTACTAAATGGGTTCTTCCGCTCTGTATATACAACAGAAGAAAGAGCAGCTGATGTAGCCGGTGCCAGTGCTGTTAACCCCTTAGTGACCAACGATACGCCTTTTCACGTTCGTCACTAAGGGGCTTTAGGCTAAGGAGACGCCTTTTCACGTGATCGCTTTAGCCTAAAGTAGCGCAAAAACGAAAGGTCAGAGCTCCGTTCTCTCAGCTACCTGAGGTAGCTGAGAGTTCGGAGCAACGACCAGAGACCATCACGAGTGGTCCCTGGTCACGTGAATTCTTATTTCACGGCGTTCACGGTAAAGCGGCAGATCGTTGCCATTTCTCTCTCATCTCATGGAATAACTCCTTAGAGAGGAGAGAACGTGTAATTAGTGTTCTCCACCCCCTCCCACGTCCAATCCCCCCCGTCCGATTCCCCCCCCTCGTCCGATTCCCCCCTCGTCCGATCCCCCCCTCATCCGATCCCACCCCCCCAAAATGGCGCCCGCATGCGCAGTGCAAAGCTTACCTGTGTCGGTAGATGGCACAGTAACAGTCAGGGACCGTTGTGACTGGTCCCTGATCAGGTGATCTCTGTGATAAAACCTATCACAGAGATCACTGACAGTTATTTTCATAACACAGCCAGGTCATGGGCTGTGTTTCTCTCTCCTCCCATTGTAGTTGTTCTGAGAGGAGAGAGAGATCAGTCTGCGTCCTGTTCTGTGAAGAAAAAGGGTGAGAAAGCAAATCATCTTTCTAATATATATATATATATATATATATATATATATATATATATATATAATCCAAAAATCAGGCAGCACTCCAAGGTATAAGCAAGGTAGAAAAAGGTGCTTTATTGGTCCATATACACACGATGTTTCAGCTCAACACAGGAGCCTTTCTCACTTCTTTATGCACTGTCACTTTATCTTACCCTTCCTTTGCTTACTAATATTGAACATACTTGCAAAGCATACTTACTGGGGTTGGGAGGACTTCCCATTATGAGGGTAGGTTCATACTTATTTAAATATATTGTCATATACAACAGGCAATACCCATATAACAGAGTCAGCTACAAATACTATTAGCTCCGCTGTTCTTACTAGAGTCTTGTCTTTGTATATTTTAACATTGTTTGTAATATGTGTTTAATAAAAAAAAATAAAAAAAGTTTTATACATTAATTGGCTTCTAATGCTCAGTTTGTGTTCTCTTGTGTATGGATTATTTCATGGAGCTGCCTATATGAGATGGGGGGATGTTTATGGTATAAACGGTGCCCAGCCCTTATTATAAATGTGTTTGGAGTCTATATATTGATACAAATTTATTAATGTGGCATATTTTTAACAAAATAACCTTCTACCACGTCTCCTCTATTTTATCGGGAAACGTAATAAGAATTTGAAGAAAATATTATATACCCATAGTGTTTGAAAAAATACCCATTATTTCCTCCTTAAAAAAATTTTTGGTCCGCATGCTCACTACACCACTAGATGAATACCTTTAGGGGTTTAGTTTTTAAAATGAAGTCATTTCTGCATGTTTTTTTTTTTTGTTCAGGCAGCTCAATGCCTCTAAATGCATGATATGGGGCCTACAATTTATTCAATTGTGCCCTGAAAGCCAAAGGGTGCTCCCTCTCTTTTTGGCCCAGCCACACGTCTAATAAGCAGATTGGGGCAACAATGGGAGTATTTTTGAAAACAGGAGAAACCGGGTGATAGATTTTGGGGTGTGTTTCTTCATTCTCATGGTCGCTTTACAAAGAAATCGGTCTTCAAACTGACACTTTTATGAAAAAATTGAAATTATATTTTTTTTCACCTGCTATGCATTAAATTTAGCAAAAAACTGTGGGGTGAAAATACTCACTACACCACTAGATAAATACATTAAGGGGTCTAGTTTTCAAAATGGGCTCGTTTATGGGGAGTTTCTATCGTTCTGGTAGTTCAAAACCTCTCCAAATGTATAGTGGGGCCTAAAACATTTTCAAGCAAAATATGAGTCCTGAAAGCCTCTGGGTGCTCCCTCCGTTTCAGGCCCTCCCGTGTGTCCAGGCAACGCATTAGGGTCACAATGGGGGCATTTTTGAAAACAGAAGAAACAGGGTGATAGATTTTGGGGTGTGTTTCTTCATTCTCATGGTTGCTTTACAAAGAAATCGGTCTTCAAAGTGATACTTTTATATAAAAAGTGATTTTTTTTTTTTCATTTCACCTGCTATGCATTAAATTTAGCAAAAAACTGTGGGGTCAAAATACTCACTACACCCCTATATAAATACCTTAAGGGGTCTAGTTTTCGAAATGGGGTAGTTTATGGGGAGTTTCTATCGTTCTGGTAGTTCAAAACCTCTCCAAATGTATAGTGGGGCCTAAAACATTTTCAAGCAAAATATGTGTCCTGAAAGCCTCCGTGTGCTCCCTCCCTTTCGGGCCCTGCCGTGTGTCCAGGCAATGCATTAGGGTCACAATGGGGGCATTTTTGAGAACAGGAGAAACAGGGTGATAGATTTTGGGGTGTGTTTCTTCATTCTCATGGTCGCTTTACAAAGAAATCGGTCTTCAAAGTGATACTTTTATATAAAAAGTGATTATTTTTTTTTATTTCACCTGCTATGCATTAAATTTAGCAAAAAACTGTGGGGTCAAAATACTCACTACACCCCTATATAAATACCTTAAGGGGTCTAGTTTTCGAAATGGGGTAGTTTATGGGGAGTTTCTATCGTTCTGGTAGTTCAAAACCTCTCCAAATGTACAGTGGGGCCTAAAACATTTTCAAGCAAAATATGTGTCCTGAAAGCCTCCGGGTGCTCCCTCCCTTTCGGGCCCTGCCGTGTGTCCAGGCAACGCATTAGGGTCACAATGGGGGCATTTTTGAGAACAGGAGAAACAGGGTGATAGATTTTGGGGTGTGTTTCTTCATTCACATTATTGCTTTACAAAGAAATCGGTCTTCAAAGTGATACTTTTATATAAAAAGTGTTTTTTTTTTACATTTCACCTGCTATGCATTAAATTTAGCAAAACACTGTGGGGTCAAAATACTCACTACACCCCTAGATAAATACCTTAAGGGGTCTAGTTTTCTAAATGGGGTCGTTTATGGGGAGTTTCTATCGTTCTGGTAGTTCAAAACTTCTCCAAATGTACAGTGGAGCCTAAAACATTTTCAAGCAAAATATGAGTCCTGAAAGCCTCCGGGTGCTCCCTCCCTTTCGGGCCCTGCCGTGTGTCCAGGCAACGCATTAGGGTCACAATGGGGGCATTTTTGAAAACAGGAGAAACAGGGTGATAGATTTTAGGGTGTGTTTCTTCATTCTCATTGTCGCTTTACAAAGAAATCGGTCTTCAAAGTGATACTTTTATGAAAAAAGTGAAATTATATTTTTTTACGCCTGCTTTGCATGAATTCTTACAAAATAACTGTGGGGTCAAAATACTTACAACACCCCTTAATAAATACCTTAAGGGGTGTAGCTTTCAAAATGGGGTCACTTGTGGGGGTTTCCACCATTCTGACACCTATGAGCCTCTGAAAACCTGGCTTGGTGCAGTAAAACAAAATGTACTTCAAAATGTATACAATTATTACTAAAGTTGTAAGTCTTCTAAATTGCTCAAAAATTTTATTTTTTTTCAAAAGTGCTGCCAAAATAGAGTAAAGAGATGGAAATATATATTTAATTTAAAAAATTGTACAGTATGTATGTACATATGTGACATATTGCAGTTAAAAATAGGGAAAAATGAAAACTTCAATTTTTCTATTTTTTAATTAATTTCCGCAAATCGTATCAGTCTACTTTTACCACTAAAATAAAGTACAACATGTGACGAAAAAACAATGTCAGAATTACTTGGATATTCAAAACTTTCACAGAGTTATTCTCTGATAAAGTCAGACATACCAGATTTGACAAATGTCAAATTTGAAAAAGTGTATACAAACAAATGAAAATATACTGTAAGTGGGAAAAAAAAAAATATATAAAGAATGTATCCACACAAATGGTACATAAAATCAATAAAATCATAATGATCTAATGTGACACATAACAATAAAGTGTAAGTGCAATATACCTCATATAATTAATATGCCATACATATATATATATGAAACACATTAACCCCTTAACGACCAAGGACGAAAATGAACGTCATGGTCGGCTGCTAGTTCCCGCACCATGACGTTCATTTTCGTCCGCATTTCAAACTGTCACTCTGTGTAAACACAGAGTGACAGACCCGCGCTGACAGTTGTCCCCGACAGCTGAGACATCAGTCTTGCCGGACAGCGGATCATCGCCGCTGATTTCGGCAATTAACCCCTTAAGTGCGGCGACGGATTGCCGTCGCCGCATTTAAGTGGTTTGAAGCACATCAGCAGCCCCCACGAAGTGATCGCGGGGGCTACCGATGCTTGTCACGGCAATCGGAGGTCAGATAATGACCTCCGGGTTGCCATGCACGGAAGCCTCGGAGGAACAGCCTCAGGCCGTTCCTCCTCTGCTTCCTGTCAGTGTGACAGTCACGTCACAATGACAGTTAGAGTACATTACACTACGTGTGTAGTGTAATGTACTCTAGCAGCGATCAAAGCTGCAAGACTAAGTGTCCCCTAGTGGGACAAGTTAAAAAAGTTAAAAAAAAGTAATAAAAATGTTTTAAAAAAAGTGTAAAAATAAAAGTTATAAGTTCTATAAACACTAAATGCTTTTTTTCCTATAATAAGACTTTTATTATAGAAAAAAAATGAACACGTTAAAAAAAGTACACATATTTGGTATCACCGCGTTCGTAACGAACCCAACTATAAAACTATAATGTTATTTTTCCCGCACGATGAACACCCCAAAAAAAATCAATAAAAAACTACGACAGAATCGCAATTTTTTTGGTCACCACCGCTCCCTAAATAAAGAATAAAAAGTGATCAAAAAGTCGCATGTACCTGAAAATAATACCGATAAAAACTACAATCCGTCCCACAAAAAACAAGCCCTTACACAGCTTTTTTGACAAAAAAATTAAAAATTACGGCTCTCAGAATGGTGGTGACACAGAATTTTTTTTTTTTATAAATAAGTCATTTTATTGCGCAAACGCTAAAAAAAAAGGACCAAACCTATATACATATGGTATCGCCGTAATCGTACCAACCCGCAGAATAAAGTAAAAATGTCACCTATAGCGTACGGTGAGCGCCGCAAAAAGAAAACCTAAAAAACGGTGTCAGAATTCCTGTTTTTTGCTCAGGATTGCAAAAAAATTGAATAAAAAGTGATCAAAAAAAATCGCATGTACCCCAAAATGGTACCAATGAAAACTACAGATTGTCCCGCAACAAATAAGCCTTCACAGGGCTCCGGTGTTGAAAAAATAAAAAAGTTCTGGCTCTCAGAATATGGCGATGCAAAATGTGCAGAGTGTCCAAAAGCGGATAAGATCGGGCGCCATTTATCAGTGCGACACCGGCCACATATCTGCGGATTATTATTTATTTACCCCATTATTATACCCTCTTATTATACCCCTTATGTACTCCGCACAGATTACACATGCCCTGATGTTCTCCGCACAGATAACATATACCCCCACATTATAAACTGAAATACCAGCGAAACCCAAAACAGAAACCTACCAAGCAAAATCTGCGCTCCAAAAGCAAAATGGCGTCCCTTCTGATCCCTACAGTGTACCCAAGCAGCAGTTTGCGCCCACACATATGGCGTCGCCATACCCGAGAGAACCCGCTTAACGTTTTATGAGGTATTTGTCTTCTGTGGCACAAACTGGGCACAACATATTATGCACTAAAATGGCGTATCAGTGGAAAATTGCAATTTTCACTTTGAACCATCCGCTGCGCATTAACCCCTTTGCGCACCATGACTTAATTGCCCGTCATGATGCGGCGGTTGATGTATGGAGCCGGCTCACGTACTGAGCCTGCTCCATACGCTGCGGGTGTCGGCTGTGTATTACAGCAGGCCCCCTCGGTACTAACAGACAGGTACAGCGATCGCTCTGTTACAGAAGCCTGTAAGAATAACAATATACTGCAATACATTAGTATTGCAGTGTATTGTACCAGTGATCCAATGATCGCTGGATCAAGTCCCCTAAGGGGATTGAGTAATAAAATGTGTAGAAGAATTATAGTTATTAGTAGTGAGAATTTTTTTTTTTAAAGTTAAAAAAACAAAACACCTTTTCGCATTTTTCTTCTAAAGTAAGGTAAAAAAATGAACAAAATTGGTATCGCTACGTCCGTAAAAGTCCGAACTATTACAATATACCAATATTTAATTTGTACAGTGAACACCATAAAAAATGTAATAATTGAAACCGGCAAAATCGCTATTTATTTTTTTTGTCACCTTCGCTCTAAAAAAAAAATGTAATACAACTTTTGAATCACTTTTTATGTACCAAAAAATGTTACCAATAAAAACTGCAGCTCCTCCCGCAAGAAATAAGCCCTCACACCGCTCTATTGATGGAAAAATAAAAAAGTTATGGCTCTTGGAAAGCGGGGAGTGAAAATCTAAAATATGAAAGCAAAAAATGGATCAGTCCTGAAAGGGTTAATTCATTTCTAATGAAAAAACTTTTGACCCCATGTGGGGTATTTCCGTACTCGGGAGAAATTGCTTTATAAAAAATGGTTGTTTTTTTCCTCCTTTATCCCTTGTGAAAATGAGAAAATGCAACATTTTAGTGTAAAAAATGTTGATATTAATTTTCGCACCCTAAGTTGTGTGTCCAAACAACGCATTAGGGCCACAATGTGGGTATTTTTGAAAACAGGAGAAAGAGGGTGATAGATTTTGGGGTGTGTTTCTTCATTTTCATGGTCGCTTTACAAAGAAATCGGTCTTCAAACAAATACTTTTATGAAAAAAGTGAAATTATTATTTTTTTCACCTGATATGCATTAAATTTAGCAAAGAACTGTGGGGTCAAAATAATTACTATACCCCTAAATAAATACCTTATGGGGTCTAGTTTTCTAAATGGGGTCGTTTATGGGGAGTTTCTATCGTTCTAGCAGCTCAAAGCCTCTCCAAATGTACAGTGGGGTCTAAAACATTTTCAAGCAAAATATTAGTCCTGAAAGCCTCCGGGTGTTCCCTTCCTTTTGGGTCCTACCGTGTGTCCAGGCAGCGCATTAGGGCCACAATGTGGGTATTTTTGAAAACAGGAGAAAGAGGGTGATAGATTTTGGGGTGTGTTTCTTCATTTTCATGTTCGCTTTACAAAGAAATCGGTCTTCAAACTAATACTTTTATGAAAAAAGTGAAATTATTATTTTTTTCACCTGATATGCATTAAATTTAGCAAAGAACTGTGGGGTCAAAACACTTAGTATACACCTAAATAATTACGTTATGGGGTCTAGTTTTCTAAATGGGGTCGTTTATGGGCAGTTTCTATCGTTCTGGCAGCTCAAAGCCTCTCCAAATGTACAGTGGGGCCTAAAACATTTTCAAGCAAAATATGTGTCCTGAAAGCCTCCGGGTGCTCCCTTCCTTTTGGGTCCTGCCGTGTGTCCAGGCAGCGCATTAGGGCCACAATGTTGGTATTTTTGAAAACAGGAGAAACAGGGTGATAGATTTTGTGGTGTGTTTCTTCATTCTCATGATCGCTTTACAAAGAAATTGGTCTTCAAACTGATACTTTTATAAAAAAAAGTGAAATTATTATTTTTTTCACCTGCTATGTATTAAATTTAGCAAAAAACTGTGGGGTCAAAATACTTACTATACCCTTAGGTAAATACCTTAAGGGGTCTAGTTTTCTAAATGGGGTCATTTGTGGGGGTTTCCACCATTCTGACACCTATGAGCCTTTGAAAACCTGGCTTGGTGCAGGAAAACAAAATGTACTTCAAAATTTATAAAATTATTATTCAATTTGTAAGTCCTCTAAATTGCTGAAAATTTATTTTATTTTTTCAAAAGTGCTGCCAAAATGGAGTAAAGAGATAGAAATATATATTTAATTAAAAAAATTGTACAGTATGTGTGTACATATGTGACATATTGCAGTTAAAAATAGGGGAAAATGGTAATTTTTACAAAATTTCTTCCATTTTTCTATTTTTTTATTAATTTCCGCAAATCGTATCAGTCTACTTTTACCACTAAAATAAAGTACAACATGTGACGAAAAAACAATGTCAGAATTACTTGGATATTCAAAACTTTCACAGAGTTATTCTCTGATAAATTCAGACATACCAGATTTGACAAATCTGGCTTGGTCATTAAGGTACAAACATGCCCGGTCATTAAGGGGTTAATGATGAAAAATAATATTGTGTAAATAAAACGATAAATAATGGATAAATACTGCCAGATAATAAATCTGAAAAATATACACATATATATGTATATACATATACACACACATATAATGACAATTTGGGCATAGCAGGACCTGCGACGCTCAGGCGCTGACGGGGGGGGGGTGTGGTTCAGAGTCAGTTTGGCTAGATACGGACACAGATGAAAGCACAAACTGTGCTTCACCTTCACTTGCTGAGTCCGTATCTGAGTGTCACGGAGCGGGTTAGTGGACCCACTAGGCCGTACCGCCGCAGCGGGGAGGCAACTAGCCAAACAACAGGACACCCCAGAAATACAATGTCCCACACAAGGGTACCTGAATAGTCCAGATGGTGGCCTCAGCTCTGGCACAGATGAGATGGGTGCAGCAGATGGCGCCAAACGTGGCGGATGACACAGGAGCCGCAAGTTACGCCAGACGTGGCGGATTCCTCCGGACGTGGTAGATAACACAGGACGTGGCGGATTCCTCCGGAAGTGGCAGATTCCTCTGGACGTGACAGATGACATAGGACATGGCGGATTCCTCCAGACGTGGCAGATGACACAGGACATGGCGGATTCCTCCAGACGTGGCAGATGGCACAGGACGTGGCAGATTCCTCTGGACGTGGCAGATGACACAGGACGTGGCAGATTCCTCTGGACGTGGCAGTTGACACAGGACGTGGCACGACTTGATACTAGGGCAAAGCACGGGAAACAGGAACGGGGAACAAGGCACGGGTAACAACAGGAACGGGAAACACTAAGGGACCATTTGCAAGACAGACTGGGAAAACTAACAACGCTCAGGCATCGAACTAGGGCGCTAGACCCCTCTTATAGCCCAGGGTACTCATGGGTCAAAGGTCGTTCAAGATGTCCGGTGCTCGCGCTGCCCCTTTAAGAGCGGGGACGAGCGTGCGCGCACCCTGCGGGCTCCGGCGGAGGTGAGTGGATGCAAGCGCTGGCGTCTCCTGAGGAGGAGGCTGGGGCCAGCGCTTGCCGACTCGTGGCTGCGGCTGTCAGCGGGAGGCTGGAGTTGACAGCCCGCAGCCACGGACATTACACTGAGCATACAGTGAAGGAAATAAGTATTTGATCCCTTGCTGATTTTGTAAGTTTGCCCACTGTCAAAGACATGAACAGTCTAGAATTTTTAGGCTAGGTTAATTTTACCAGTGAGAGATAGATTATATAAAAAAAAAAAACAGAAGATCACATAGTCAAAGTTATATATATTTATTTGCATTGTGCACAGGGAAATAAGTATTTGATCCCCTACCAACCATTAAGAGTTCAGCCTCCTCCAGACCAGTTACACGCTCCAAATCAACTTGGTGCCTGCATTAAAGACAGCTGTCTTACATGGTCACCTGTATAAAAGACTCCTGTCCACAGACTCAATTAATCAGTCTGACTCTAACCCCTACAACATGGGCAAGACCAAAGAGCTTTCTAAGGATGTCAGGGACAAGATCATAGACCTGCACAAGGCTGGAATGGGCTACAAAACCATAAGTAAGACGCTGGGTGAGAAGGAGACAACTGTTGGTGCAATAGTAAGAAAATGGAAGACATACAAAATGACTGTCAATCGACATCAATCTGGGGCTCCATGCAAAATCTCACCTCGTGGGGTATCCTTGATCCTGAGGAAGGTGAGAGCTCAACCGAAAACTACATGGGGGGAACTTGTTAATGATCTCAAGGCAGCTGGGACCACAGTCACCAAGAAAACCATTGGTAACACATTACGCCATAATGGATTAAAATCCTGCAGTGCCCGCAAGGTCCCCCTGCTCAAGAAGGCACATGTACAGGCCCGTCTGAAGTTTGCAAATGAACATCTGGAT
Organism: Rhinoderma darwinii; assembly: GCF_050947455.1. Lineage (NCBI taxonomy): Eukaryota > Metazoa > Chordata > Amphibia > Anura > Rhinodermatidae > Rhinoderma > Rhinoderma darwinii. The sequence goes on from NC_134687.1 coordinate 552,938,245, forward strand.
GATTCTGAGAGTGATTGGGAGAAGGTGCTGTGGTCAGATGAGACTAAAATTGAGCTCTTTGGAATTAACTAAACTCGCCGTGTTTGGAGGAAGAGAAATGCTGCCTATGACCCAAAGAACACCACTGTCAAGCATGGAGGTGGAAACATTATGTTTTGGGGGTGTTTCTCTGCTAAGGGCACAGAACTACTTCACCGCATCAATGGGAGAATGGATGTAGCCATGTACTCTGTGGGCTTGAAAAACAAGTGGTTTGTATATCAAGTGGAGTTCCAAAAACCGGATTGACTTACTGTGTTGTGTGTGACAAGGTGGGGGGCCATTGTATGTGATATATGTATTGCTTGCTTGCTTGCTACAAAGTTTGCAAAAGTGACATAATTTAAAACCATTTTTTCTTTGCAGCTCCCTTCCTGCTGAGTAGCTGACTAGGGGGAGGGGTTAGCTGGTCCCAGGTGGTATAAATCAGGCCTCAGTACTCAAGTGGTTTGTATATCAAGTGGAGTTTCAAAAACCGCAGTTCAAAAGAGGAGTTAAAGCCCCAGTAAGTACTCTACTTCTTTTTCTTTTTGCATTAACAACTGTTCACAGGTTTTTTTTTTTTGTAACTGGGATAATGGATAGCAAGATTGGAGGTTTTCTTCAGTGCACAGTTTGCCATATGTATACACGACTGGAGCAGGAGTTCCAGGGTGAATATCTCTGTGGCAGATGTGAGCATGTTGGTCACCTGGAAGCTCGTATTAGAGATCTGGAGGAGCAAAATGCAACACTGAGGAGGATAGACAATCTTGAGCGAAGCATGCTGCTCACAGAGCATGCAGTTAGTGGGTTAGAACTGGAGGGTGAAGACATGGGTGAGCAGGATCAGGTAAGTAGCTGGGTTAATGTAGTTAGGGGCAGTAGAAAGGGGTCAAAGAAAAGGAAGGCCGATCCGGTTTCTGACATTCCAACCAAAATTGCCAAAATGGGTGATGATGCGAGGGTGATACTGATCTCCCTAACAGCCGGTAGAACAGCCCATCTAGTAGTCTGCGGGATGGTAATGCAGGTAAGCCAAGACAATTGATAGTCGTAGGGGATTCTATAATCAGGAAGACGGATAGAATAATTTGTCACCAAGACCGCCTCAACCGAATGGTTTGCTGTCTCCCTGGTGCCAGGGTTCGGCATGTGGTGGAACGGGTGGACAAATTGCTGGGAGGGGCTGGTGATGATCCAGCTGTCGTGGTCCATGTCGGTACCAACGACAGAATAAATGGTAGGTGGAGGAGCATTAAGAATAATTTTAAAGAACTAGGCTGCAAGCTGAAGGGAAGGACCTCCAAGGTTGTATTCTCAGGAATACTGCCTGTGCCATGCGCATCACAGGAAAGACAGCGGGAGCTCAGGGAGTTAAATGCATGGCTGAAGTCTTGGTGTAGAGGAGAAGGATTTGGGTTCCTAGAGCACTGGGCTGACTTTTCATTGGGGTACAAACTGTATTCTGCAGATGATTTGCACCTAAATGGAAGGGGGTCCGCTGTGCTGGGGGAGAGAATTCTAGCTGGGGTGATGGAGTATTTAAACTAGGGCTGAGGAGGGAGGTCAATGTAGAAAAAAAAGGGGTAGCCAGGTTAGAGAGGGGTCAGACTATATTGGTGGGGGGAGAAACAGAATGTGGGGAGAGGACTAGGCAACAAGATAAGGAGATCCTTTCGTTACAAAACCGCAGTGTAAATAAAAATGCCCAAATAATGTCAAATCACATTTCTGATAAAAGTGAAAAACTGACAGGCAAGTTAAAGTGTATGTTCACGAATGCCAGAAGTCTAGCAAGCAAAATGGGGGCGCTGGAGACCTTGATACTGGAAGAAAATATAGATATAGTTGGTGTTGCTGAAACATGGCTGGACTCTTCACATGACTGGGCTGTAAATCTACAGGGTTTTACACTTTTTCGGAAAGACAGGACAAATAGGAAAGGTGGTGGTGTATGTCTGTATGTGAGAAATGATATGAAGGCGAGTGTGAAAGAGACAATACTGTGAGGAGGTTGAAACCTTGTGGGTGGAACTAGAAAGGGAGGTAAACACTGAAAAAATTACTTTTGGTGTAATCTATAGACCCCCCAATATAACTGAGGAGATGGAAGTTCAGCTATATAAACAGATGGAGCGGGCTGCACAGGCGGGTACTATAGTGATAATGGGAGATTTTAATTTCCGGGATATTAATTGGTGTCATGGTTCAGCTTCAACTGCAAAGGGGAGACATTTCCTCAACCTGTTGCAGGAAAATTTTATGGGCCAGTTTGTGGAAGACCCGACTAGAGGTGAAGCTCTGTTGGATCTGGTCATTTCTAATAATGCAGATCTTGTTGGGAATGTCAATGTTCGTGAAAACCTCGGTAACCGTGATCATAATATAGTTACATTTTACCTATACTGTAAAAAACAAACGCAGGCTGGGAGGGCAAAAACATTTAATTTTAAGAAAGCCAAATTCCCCAGGATGAGGGCTGCAATTCAGGATATAGACTGGGAAGAACTAATGTCAAATAATGGTACAAATGATAAATGGGAGATTTTCAAATCTACTTTGAGTTATTATAGTGCAAAATTTATTCCTATAGGTAACAAGTATAAACGACTCAAATTAAACCCCACATGGCTTACACCTTCTGTGAAAAGGGCAATACATGACAAAAAAAGGGCATTTAAAAAATACAAATCTGAGGGTACAGCTGTAGCCTTTGTAAAATATAAAGAGCTTAATAAAATCTGTAAAAATGTAATAAAATTAGCAAAAATACAAAATGAAAGGCAGGTGGCCAAGGATAGTAAAACAAATCCCAAAAAAATCTTCAAGTATATAAATTCTAAAAAGCCAAGGTCTAAACATGTAGGACCCCTAGATAATGGTAATGGGGAGTTGGTCACAGGGGATGAAGAGAAGGCAGAGTTACTAAATGGGTTCATTAGCTCTGTATATACAACTGAAGAAAGAGCAGCTGATGTAGCCGGTGCCAGTGCTGTTAATATATCAGTTGATATACTGAATTGGATGAATGTAGATATGGTCCAAGCTAAATTAAATAAAATAAATGTGCACAAGGCCCCGGGACCAGATGGGTTACACCCGAGAATTCTTAAAGAGCTTAGTTCAGTTATTTCTGTCCCCCTTTTCATAATATTCAGAGAATCTCTAGTGACTGGTATAGTGCCAAGGGACTGGCGCAGCGCAAATGTGGTGCCGATTTTCAAAAAGGGCTCTAGGTCTTCCCCGGGTAATTATAGACCAGTAAGCTTAACATCCATCGTGGGGAAAATGTTTGAGGGGCTATTGAGGGACTATATACAGGATTATGTGACAAAAAATAGTATTATAAGTGACAGCCAGCAGGGTTTTACTAAGGACAGAAGTTGTCAAACTAACCTAATCTGTTTTTATGAAGAGGTGAGCAGAAGCCAAGACAGAGGGGCCGCTGTGGATTTAGTGTTTTTGGACTTTGCAAAGGCATTTGACACTGTCCACCATAGACACCTAATGGGTAAATTAAGGACTATAGGTTTAGAAAATATAGTTTGTAATTGGATTGAGAATTGGCTCAAGGACCGTATCCAGAGAGTTGTGGTCAATGATTGCTACTCTGAATGGTCCCCGGTAATAAGTGGTGTACCCCAGGGTTCAGTGCTGGGACCACTATTATTCAACTTATTTATTAATGATATAGAGGATGGGATTAATAGCACTATTTCTATTTTTGCAGATGACACCAAGCTATGTAATATAGTTCAGTCTATGGAAGATGTTCATGAATTGCAGGCAGATTTAAACAAACTAAGTGTTTGGGCGTCCACTTGGCAGATGAAGTTTAATGTAGATAAATGTAAAGTTATGCATCTGGGTACCAACAACCTGCATGCATCATATGTCCTAGGGGGAGCTACACTGTCGTATTCACTTGTTGAGAAGGATCTGGGTGTACTTGTAAATCATAAACTCAATAACAGCATGCAGTGTCAATCAGCTGTTTCAAAGGCCAGCAGGATATTGTCATGTATTAAAAGAGGCATGGCCTCACGGGACAGGGATGTAATATTATCACTTTACAAAGCATTAGTGAGGCCTCATCTAGAATATGCAGTTCAGTTCTGGGCTCCAGTTCATAGAAGGGATGCCCTGGAGTTGGAAAAAATACAAAGAAGAGCAACGAAGCTAATTAGGGGCATGGAGAATTTAAGTTATGAGGAAAGATTAAAAGAATTAAACCTATTTAGCCTTGAGAAAAGACGACTAAGGGGGATATGATTAACTTATATAAATATATTAATGGCACATACAAAAAATATGGTGAAATCCTGTTCCTTGTAAAACCCCCTCAAAAAACAAGGGGGCACTCCCTCCGTCTGGAGAAAAAAAGGTTCAACCTGCAGAGGCGACAAGCTTTCTTTACCGTGAGAACTGTGAATCTATGGAATAGCCTACCGCAGGAGCTGGTCACAGCAGGGACAGTAGATGGCTTTAAAAAAGGGTTAGATAATTTCCTAGAACAAAAAAGTATTAACTCCTATGTGTAGACATTTCCCGTCCCTTGGTTGAACTTGATGGACATGTGTCTTTTTTCAGCCGTACTAACTATGTAACTATGTAACCGTCAAATCCTGAGTGACAACCTCCTTCCCTCCACCAGGACATTAAAAATGGCTCGTGGCTGGGTCTTCCAGCACGACAATGACCCGAAACATACAGCCAAGGCAACAAAGGAGTGGCTCAAAAAGAAGCACATTAAGGTCATGGAGTGGCCTAGCCAGTCTCCAGACCTTAATCCCATCAAAAACTTATGGAGGGAGCTGAAAATCCGAGTTGCCAAGCGACAGCATCGAAATCTTAATGATTTACAGATGATCTGCAAAGAGGAGTGGGCCAATATTCCATCTAACATGTGTGCAAACCTCATCATCAACTACAAAAAACGTCTGACTGCTGTGCTTGCCAACAAGGGTTTTGCCACCAAGTATTAAGTCTGGTTTGCCAAAGGGATCATATACTTATTTCTCTGTGCACAATGCAAATAAATATATATAATTTTTCCAATGTGATTTTCTATTTTTTTTATTTTTTATATAATTTATCTCTCACTGGTAAAATTAACCTAGCCTAAAAATTCTAGACTGTTCATGTCTTTGACAGTGGGCAAACTTACAAAATCAGCAAGGGATCAAATACTTATTTCCTTCACTGTAACATTTGGTATGCCTCTTCAGCGGTGTAAAGCCTCTGGGCTATATTTTATATTTCTAACTGGCGATGACAGATCTGATGGCTGGTCTCATGACAGGCGATGACAGTTCTATTTTTTTATATTTCAACTGAACAATGGGAGCGGAGCGCCCACCAGTGACCCTGCTGTCTTTGAAAGTGGGGATACCCTACCTACCAAATTCTAAATAAGATGTGTCATTGCTACCTAACCGGGACCTAGGGCAGTGGGCAATCTAGGAGTATACAGCTGGGTACAGGTGATGACAGGCGATGACAGGTCTAAAGAGAGGCGATGACAGGTCTGATGAGAGACAATGACAGGCCTGATGAGAGGCGATGACAGGTCTGATGAGTGGCGATGACAGGTTTGATGAGAGGCGATGACAGTTCTGATGACAGGACTGATGAAACTGACTACCAGATGATGGTGGTTGTTGTGTTTTATCAGCTGGTGAGAGGATATATTGCCTGCTTTACTTTCACTTTTTAACTAAATTTTCACAGCGACTGGCTCTGTCAAGCTCCGGGACATAATTGAGCTTGACAGAGCAGGAGATGCCGGCAAAATAATACTTTTGCGCTGTGATTGGCCCATCCATACAGACTGGCCAATCACAGCGCTCACCGGCACGGGACCATTCGGATTCGTCCTATGCCGGCATCTCCTGCCCAGCAACTCTGCTATAGAGCGGAGTTGCCGTTTCTGTCACTGTGTCGCTTGACACAGTGACAGCTTAAAATCCTGACGTGTCTGGTACATTGGATTGCAGTAAGCTACTTGCAATACCGACGTACCAGACACGTCATATTGCGGGGAGGGGTTAATTATGGCCTACATAGGCGCAGAGGGTGTATTATGGCATTTGGCTCCGTTTTGCACACACCAACAAACCACAGATCAGCTTTTTTGGAGACAATTTGTTTCTCTGACTGAATCAAAAGAAGAAAATGGCTGCCGAGTAAAAAATGGGCGGTATAGTAGTTATGATGACAAAAGAAGGTGTATTTACTTTTTTTTTTAGTTTAAATAACCTCATCCAACACTCAAATGCACCGCAAAACTGCTACAGGAAATCCACAATCTAAATTGCTTCAAATTCCTCTCAATTTGTTGCCTGTGGATTGCTGAGGAAACACTGCAGGTATTTCCGAACTCAAATCCGGGAAAAAAATCTGCTGATAATATGCCCTGTTTAAACAGACCCTTGAAACTTGCCCTGAATACAGTTTGTGACTTCTATTGATATTTTTCAGAGCCAAACAAATGTAACGGCTTTGGTAGGCCAGATAATAGCCAGCGGTTATATAAGAAAAACGTCACAGAAAAAAAACGGACGATCAAAAAGTACACAATAAAACGCAACTTTACTTCATATTGATAAAAAAGGAGGTTGTCCTTTAAAAAAGAGGGTGGGCATAGGGAAAACAAACTGCCCTGTTAAACCTGTCATGGTCACAGGGTATGTGGACCCACTAAGCCGCTCCGCCGTAGCGGAGAGACAGCTGAAGTCTCAGTCTATACAAAAGTCTATAGCAGTTCGTAACACTCGGGTACCTGAACTAGTCCAGACAGTGGCCGAGGCTTCAGCACGGACGGAGGTCGGTGCAACAGGTTGCGCCAGACGTGGTGGACAGTATCCGATATGGCAGAAGACACTGGACGTGACAGAAGACACTGGATGCGGCAAATGACAGCAGGTGCAGTAGGACACGACTCCAACACTAGTAGGCACAGGAACAAGAACACAGCACGGGATACAGGAACAGGTAACAGGGCTCGGGTAACAACTGGAACGGGAAACACTAAGAAACCATTTGCAAGACAGACTTGGGATATACTAACAATGCTCAGGCAAGGATCAGAAGGGTTGGGGCCTTCTTATAGTCCAGGAAATCATGTGAGTTAATGATGATGACTGTTTTCATGTGCGCGCGCTGGCCCTTTAAAAGCGGGACACAGCGGACCGGAAGTCTAGAAGGAGATGGGGACCGGCGCTCACAGATCCATGGCTGCGGGCGTCGGGAGGTGAGTAAAACCGACGTCCCGCGGCCATGTACGCTACAGTATCCCCCCTCTTACGCCCCTTCTTCTTGGGGCCAGAGCGAGAGAGGAATTTTTGAATGAGACCAGGGGCACTGATGTTCTCTTCTGGCTCCCAGGACCTCTCCTCAGGACCAAACCCTCTCCAGTCCACCAAATAGAAAGTCCTTCCTCCTACCCTTTTTCAGTCCAAGATCTCCCTCACCTCGAACACATCAGAAGATGTTTTTCAAAATAAAAACCACTGTTATCTACATTACAGCGCCGATCACATTATGCAGGAGACAGGGCCCCGAAGCCAGGGGGGCCCACGGCCCCCCGCACCACATCAATAAAAAGTTACTATAGTAACTCGGGCCGCGGGCCCCTGTTACTATAGTAACATACTTTACTTACCTTCCTGGTTCCGGATCGCAGCGGAGGTCCTGACGTCAAGAGCTGTGCGCAGCGCATGACGTCACAGCGCTATGCCGCCGCGCACAGCATCGAGACTACAGAACTCCCGCCGCGGCCGAAGAGGAAGGTAAGGTTATCCCTGACTCCCGGGACCCGCCAATCAGCTGTTTTGAAGGGGCCGCAGCACTCGTACGAGAGCTGCTCCCCTTCATTCCTGTCACTTCATTCCGGTCACACTGTGAATCCGTGTCGGCGATTCACAGTGTGGGCGAGTAGTGAAATGAAGGGGAAGCAGCTCTCGTACGAGTGCTGCGGCCCCTTCTAAACAGCTGATTTGCGGGTCCCGGGCGACACATCAGCTATTGATGGCCTATCCTGTGGATAGGCCATCAATGTTTAGGGACTGCACAACCCCTAAGCCTACGATGTAGCAGGCTTAGGGGGCCCATGAGACAGGATCACAGATTGTGTGATCCTGTCTGCTGGGCCCTGTATGTAAGCCAATCACATGGTAGGCTTAGATACATGGCCCATGTGTGATCCTGTCTGCTGGGCCCTGTATCTAAGCCTACCACACTGTAGGTTTAGATACAGGGCCCCAGCACACAGTAATCTTATACTGTATAAGATTACTGTCTGCTGGACCCTGTATCTAAGCCTACCTTGTGGTAGGCTTAGATACAGGGTCCCACAGACAGTATCACACATGGGCCCTGTATCTAAGCCTTAGAGTATGTGCACACACACTAATTACGTCCGTAATTGACGGACGTATTTCGGCCGCAAGTACCGGACCGAACACAGTGCAGGGAGCCGGGCTCCTAGCATCATACTTATGTACGATGCTAGGAGTCCCTGCCTCTCCGTGGAACTACTGTCCCGTACTGAAAACATGATTACAGTACGGGACAGTTGTCCTGCAGAGAGGCAGGGACTCCTAGCATCGTATATAAGTATGATGCTAGGAGCCCGGCTCCCTGCACTGTGTTCGGTCCGGTACTTGCGGGCCGAAATACGTCCGTCAATTACGGACGTAATTAGTGTGTGTGCACATACCCTAACACACGTGTTACTAATCATTTTTTGTGTGTTTTCTTACAGGTTCGGTCATTGGACTACGGCGGATTCCAGGACTACTTCGATGACAGCTTCTTTTTTTTTATTAATAAAATGGTTAATGAGGGCTGTGTGGGTTTTTTTTTATTTCAATAAAATATTTTTTCTATGTCTTTGTGGTTTTTTTTAAACTATATTACTACCGCCTTAGTAATGGCCGCCGGCTGATTGACAGCATCCATTGCTAAGGCGGGGCTTAGTGTTAGCCGATGCAGAGGCTAACACTAACCCCCTTTATTACCCCGGTACCCACCGCCACCAGGGGTGCTGGGAAGAGCCGGGTACCATCCAGTACCTGACCATCTGTAGTGACGGGCAGGCACCGGGGTGGCCGCAGGCTGGTATTATCAGGAGGGGAAAGGCCAAAAACAGTGGCCCTTCCCATCCTGGTAATGCTGCCTGCTGCTGCTTTATTGTATCTGGCTGGTTATGAAAATGGGGGGGACCCCACGTCATTTAAAAAATAATTGGAAAGAACGATGTCGGGTCCCCCCCCAATTTTCATAACCAGCCAGATACAACACAGCAGCAGGCAGCATTACAAGGGTGGGAAGGGCCACTGTTTTTGGCCTTCCCCAGCCTAATACTACCAGCCTGCGGCCACCCCGGTGCCTGCCCGTCACTACAGATGGTCGGGTACTGGTTTGTACCCGGCTCTTCCCAGTACCCCCGGTTGGCGGTGGGTACCGGGGTAATAATGGGGGTTAGTGTAGCCTCTGCACCGGCTAACATTAAGCCTCGCCTTAGTGATGGAGATTGTCAATCAGCCAGCGGCCATTACTAAGGCGGTGATAATAAAGTTTAAAAAGATACAAGCACATAGAAAAAATATTTTATTGAAATAAAAAAACACAACCCTCATTAACCATTTTATTGAGAATAAAAAAAACGCCGTCATTGAAGTCCTCGAATCCGAAGTCCAACAACCGAACCTGTAAAAAAAACACAAACACAAAAATAATCAGTAACACATAAAGAAGCAAAATTATTATTCTTACCTATCCTGGGTCCAGCGCTGGAGCCGCAATGTCAGCGAGCTGGGCCCTGTATCTAATCCTATCATGTGTGATACAGTCTGCTGAGCTGTGTATCTAATCCAATCATGTATGATACTGTCTGCTGGGCCCTATATCTAATCCGATCATGTGTGATACTGTCTACTGAGCCACTGTATCTAATCCTATCATGTGTGATACTGTCTGCTGAGCCACTGTATCTAATCCTATCATGTGTGGTACTGTCTGCTGAGCCACTGTATCTAATCCTATCATGTGTGATACTGTCTGCTGAGCCACTGTATCTAATCCTATCATGTGTGGTACTGTCTGCTGAGCCACTGTATCTAATCCTATCATGTGTGGTAGTGTCTGCTGAGCCACTGTATCTAATCCTATCATGTGTGATACTGTCTGCTGGGCCACTGTATCTAATCCTATCATGTGTGATACTGTCTGCTGAGCTGTGTATCTAATCCTATCATGTGTGATACTGCCTTCTGAGCCACTGTATCTAATCCTATCATGTGTGATACTGTCTACTCAGCCACTGTATCTAATCCTATCCATAGTTTATAGGGTCGTAGTGCTATAGATATGCTATGCTGTCTCATATACACTTTTTTTTGGGCGGACACATATGTATTGGGGCTATTTCCCTGACATTTTAAGCCCTGAGGGTATGTTCACACGGCAGCGTCTGTTACGGCTGAAATTACTGCGCTGTTTTCAGGAGAAAACAGCACCGTAATTTCAGCCGTAATGGCTTGTACTGGCGTCTTTTGCTGCGTCCATTACGGAAGTAATTGAAGCTGGTTTTCCATGGAGTCCATGGAAAACGGCTCCATTTACGTCTGAAGAAGTGACAGGCACTTTTTTACGCGCCGCCTTTTGACAGCGGCGCGTAAAAAAAAATGACCATCGGCACAGAACATCGTAAGACCCATTCAAATGAATGGGCAGATATTTTCCGACGCTTTTGAGCCGCATTTTCGGACGTAATTCAATGCTAAAACGCCCGAATTACGTCCGTAAATAGTGTGTGTGTGAACCCAGCCTTAGTGACGCCCCGGCTGCTAGTGCTGCATTGTTGGGTCACTTAGGAGACCCAGCGATGCAGCTGAAAGCGGACCGTCGGCCATGAGAAGTTTGCGGGGGGGGGGGGCCCAGTAAGAATTTTTGCATCGGGGCCCATGAGCCTCTAGCTACGCCCCTGGATCTGGTGACAGAGCCTCTTTAAGGCCTGGATCACACACACAGTTCTGTGTTTGGTTTATGGCAGTTTTTGTTTCAGTTTTTTTTAGCCAAAGCCAGAAGTGGATACAGTTGGAAGGAAAGGTATAAAGAAATGACTGTTGCATCTCCTTTCTTTTGTGTCCACTCCTGTGTTTGGCTCAATAAACTAAGCCAAAAACTGCCACAAAAACGACATCAAAACTGTGTGTGTGATCCTGGCCTTAGGGTAATTCCCATCTTATAAAGTGATAGCAGATCTCTAGGCTCCGACCTTGGGCTGCAGTCAGCACTGTGGCCCCTGCATTCTTAGGATAGGTGGTGAGCTCCAGAGGTCGCACTCCACAAATCATAAAAAATGCAATATCCCAGCCATATGCCCAATTTTTTAAGATAGGAATACAGTTTAACTCATTCTTCTCTCCTGAACTACTGAGATGGGGATTTTGGGGTACTAGGAAACCCACCTAAATGCACCGCTGGTGCCTGTAGCCCAACTCAATTTATCCAATAGACTGCAGCTATTTCCATACAAAAGTCTGTGTCCCCACCATTGTAGTTGCAACATTCCCAATATTTACGGCTGGATTCACAGGTGCAATTTTTGATGCAGTTTTTTGCGCCAAAACCAGGAGTGGATACAGAAGTAAGGAAAGTGGGGAAAGACGTATACTTCTACCTTTTGTATTCACTTTTGGCTTTGGCTTAAAAAACTGCATCAAAATTGACTGTGTGACTCTAGCTTTATTCCAGTGTTCAGTCAGTCTGACTATAGCACCTCCATTAGTAGTCTTGAAAACAACGGCACTAGGACCGCGAAACTTTATGTCACCATCCAGTCGGCTCTAGGACCGCGCTGCCTCCTGTCAGTACCCGGCGGTGTGTAGGACCGCGCCGTTCCCTCCATTTCCCGGCCAGGCCGCCTCCCCCTCTCCTTTGCTCTGTCCGCGCCGTGTTCGTGTCCCGCAGCATGGAGTACGAGTGGAAGCCGGACGAGCAGGGGCTACAGCAGATCTTGCAGCTTCTCAAAGAGTCTCAGTCTCCCGACACGACCACACAGAGATCGGTGCAACAAGTATCCTTCATCCAGACTATGGCGCTGCCGGGCGGGCGCTTCAATGCCGGCGATAGGGCGGAGGAGGAGGCACCGCGGCCTGTGCTCGGCTGCTGGAAACGAAATCCCCGCCCGTATGCCGGCCAACCCGGGGCCTAGACAGAACGGGTGCGGGGAGTCTGGTGAAGTGCGTGCTGAGGCCTGCTGTGCGGCCGGGTCTGGCAGCCTCCGGTGTCCGCAGCCTCCTCACTGTCACCCGAAGCTTCCCGCCACACCCGGCCTAGGCCTCACCCGTTACTTCCCGGCACTCAGGCTTCTGTATAGTTCTCCTACTAATGTCTCTATATCGCCCTGTCCTCTGTAACACTACAAGTCCCAGAGTGGTCCTGGCCGGGAGTTGTAGTCCTACAGTTGTAGGTAACACTGTATACAATGTGGTAATCCACAGATGCGGTTTTTGGGTGACTGTACACACAGAATCCGCGTACAACCGGCTATGAGATGTCTGTATTACCGCTGGAGGTCAGTCGACTTTCGGATTTGAATGACTTTTTCACGTCGTTGTTGCATCCACAATTTTATCTGAATTTGATGAATCTCCTCCGTGTGGTGATCCCATCCCGGTGTGTGATCTGGGAGGATTTTGCTGCAGATTGACTTATTTTTCAATAAGAAACTTTTCAGAGCCACAGAATATCTGAACGTGTATGTCATTCTGGGGCTCTGTAAGGTACCTTAAAAGTGATAAAGTATGGGGGGGGGGCCCCCAAACAGTACTAGATGAGTGCTTTTTCAGGCCTGTTCACATCACCGTTGCTCTTCCATTGAGGGGTTCCGTTGGGTTAACCCCTCAGCGGAAAAGCAAATGGAAACCTCTGCTTCCAGTTCCCTCGCCATTGAACTCAATGGTGACGGAAACCTAGCTAATTGTTTCTGTCTGTCACCATTGTGACAGGGTTCCGTTGTTCTGGACGGAACCAATAGCGCAGTCACCTCTGATGGAACCCCTCAGCGGATAGACGGTGATGTGAACACAGCCTTATACTATGAGGCGCCTCTGATCCTGCGTGACATTCCGGCTGTCCCTGGATGTGACATACATCACCATGTCCAGTCAGACAGTCCTCTCCGCAGATCAGCGCTGGAAGTTAATTGTGGACAGGAGATCACTTGTTCACCATGGCCAATTCTGTCAAAATTGACGGAAAGCATGGCGCTGCATGTAAGTCAGTGGGGTCCGTCGGGCGCTGCTGGTGTTCGTCATGAGACAGAACTGGCACTGTGTTGTAGCTTGCCACCATGCAGATGTGATCGGAGCCTTACTTGTGGCGGTAGTGGGGGGAAAAGGAATTGTTGAGCTGAGTAGGGGCGCTGTGGCAGACTCTGAGGCACCTTGATTTGGGCAATGTGCTTGGTTTTATGGCGGCTCTACGTGTTCGTCTGTTGGCATTAAATTTGACCGCTGATAAGGCCCCAGAACAAGCAGTACAGCGGGTTCTCTAATGAAGTGCCACTTCTAAGGTTATAAATGTAGAGCAGAACTTTCCCTCTTGTGGAGTGACGGATGCACAAGGCTCTTACCTCCTGAGTTTCCTTGTTAGGCCCTGTTAACACTGAGGTTTTTTTGACGTGGAAACCGCGTCTGAAAACGGTTTATTTTTTTTTCTGCCGCTCCCGGTAAAAAGAAGCGACATGCCCTATCTTCGGGCGTTTTACGCCTCTGACCTCCCATTGACATCAATAGGAAGCAGAAAAAGCGTATTTCGCAGCATTTTTGCCCGTGCACTTAATGGGTGCGAGCGAAAAACGCGCCAAACTGTGCAGGCAGATGAAAATCTGCCTCAAAATTCCAGCCTAATTGTTTTCTGGTAAACAGTGAGTAACACAGTATGTGCCATCTTTGTATGCGCACTAGGGCACGGCTGGACAAATGCCAGTAGCCTGGCACTTACAATTTCTGGGTGTTTTGTGTCGAGTCAGGTTGGCTCCTGAAGTGCTGTGACTGGCTTCTAAGGGTATGTGCACACGCAGTGTTTTCAGCCGTTTTTCGGGCTGTCAACGTACCGAAAAAACGGCTGAAAAATCGGAGGCCGAACGCCTCCGAACATCTGCCCATTGATTTCAATGGGAAAAACGACGTTCTGTTCCGACAGGGCGTTTTTAGGCAGCTGTTTTTCAAAACAGCCACGTAAAAAAGTGCATGTAATTTCTTCAGCCGTTTTTCATACTCTAGTGAAAAACAGCTGCTAAAACGGCTGCGAAAACGCGAGTATGATTAAAAAAACAGCCTGAAAATCAGGAGCTGTTTTCCCTTAAACAGTTCTGTATTTTCAGAAGTTTTTGAGTTTGTCTGCACATACCCTAAGTCTAAAATATTTTGTGCACTCCTGTCTTAAAGCGGTTCAAATGAATATTAAATAGCTTTAATCTTTGAGCAGATATAGTACACCCTCTCCAATATATACTGTCTAAATTTTAGTTTTGTTGCCAGCAACTTCGGTAGAGCTTAGGGTATGTTCACACGAGGGCGTCCGTAACGGCTGAAATTACGGGGATGTTTCAGCCTGAAAACATCCCCGTAATTTCAGCCGTAACGGCATGTGCAGGCGATTGAACGCCGCGTCCATTATGGACGTAATTGGCGCTGCTATTCATTGGAGTCAATGAATAACGGCTCCAATTACGGCCAAAGAAGTGACAGGTCACTTCTTTGACGCGGGCGTCTATTTACGCGCCGTCATTTGACAGCGGCGCGTAAATTACTCCTCGTGTGAACAGACAAACGTCTGCCCATTGCTTTCAATGGGCAGATGTTTGTCAGCGCTATTTTCGCGCTATTTTCGGACGTAATTCGGGGCAAAAACGCCCGAATTACGTCCGTAATTAGTGCGTGTGAACATACCCTAAGGTCTCGTTCACATCTGCGTTGGAGGCTCCTTTAGGGGCTGAGGTGACTGGCGATTAAAGTAAATGGGTTCCATCGGCCGCCGGCGGTGTAGCTTGTGCACAGAGCCGTTGCTTTAGTTATTCCCTTGTTCTGCTCCTCTGACGGAACAGGACACGCTGACGCAGGTATGAACAAAGCCTTACAGGATCTCATCCTTAGGGCTTATTCAGACGAACGGGACATACGTCTGTGCAACGCGCGTGATTTTCACGCGCGTCGCACGGACCTATATTAGTCTATGGGGCTGTGCAGACAGGTGCGTCATTTTTACACTGCGTGAGTCCGCAGCGAAAAAGTTACGACCTGTCCGTTCTTTGGGCGTATTTCGCGCATCACGCACCCATTGAAGTCAATGGGTGCGTGAAAATCACGCATGCCGCGCTGAAGCACTTCCGTGGGACAAGCGTGATTCGCGCAACAGCTGTGAAAAGGATGAATGAAAACAGAAAAGCACCACGTGCTTTTCTGTTTACAAACATCCAAAGCGGAGAGTCATAATGATGGCGGCTGCGCGAAAAGCATGCAGCCGCGTATCATACGGGGCTGTCACACGGAGCTGTCAAGTGCCTTTTGCGCTCGCAAAACGCGGCGTTTTTTGCACGTGCAAAACGCACGCTCGTGTGAATCCGGCCTTACAGTAGGGGACGAGAGCCTGGCATTCATGGTCTTAAAAGCATGTACAAGATTCCCAATAAGGGTTCAAATAGATCATTCCAAGTGCTGCTATACCAGGGTACAGGAGTGTGTACAGCACCTGGGATCCAGCTTTGAAGGACATTTGGGAGGGGCACTGTATGTCTGTCATCTGCTCTCAGCCAATCAACATTGCCGACAGCAGCTTTCAATGCTTCTCTCAAAAGTTGTTTTCAGCTGGATGTCTGGTTCGAGCTTTGTCAATTGACCAAGTGGTTTGGCTTTTTTTTTTTTTAAATAATTTTTATGCACCTTACTCAATATGGCTGTGTTTTAGGAACTTCTCAAGAAAGCTATCCTTAGATTCAATTTTGAGTTTTGTCCGAGAGCCACGTTTATGTAAAAAAACGTTAACACATTAAACGCGGAGAAACACAAAACTATAACATTTCAATTTGCAGGTAAATATTTCCAAATACACTGGTATTCCACCACCCAAATTGGCACTTTTCTGGTGATAGGATATGTCTGTAATATTGTTAATGTGGATATCCTATTGTTGGAAGAGCATATGGTTGGAACCCAAAGTTCCTATGTCGAGCCTCACGGGGGTTGTGAGCCACATGTGGCTCCCGAGCCACTGGTTGGGGACCACTGCCTTATAGGGGATGTCATGATACCAGAATTTGGACTTAGATACCGATACTTCGTGTAGTATTGTGATTTAGATACCAAAACGATACTTTGCCAACCGTAATAAAAAAAAAAAAGTTCTTCCATTTTGTGATGCGAGGTGTGATGATGAATTGTCTCTCATTAATGGTAATTAACCCCATTATGTTTCTGTCATGGGTTAATGTGTAAGGTACATGATGGGGTTAATTACTATTAATGTGAGGCACATGGACGTTTAATTAATCCCACCTCGTGCCTTACGTTAATAAGTGAAACTTTTTTTTTTTTTTTACAGCGTACACATCATATATGACGCAAAAAAATTGTGCAGGTTATTACGGCCGCGCCAATACACTATGTGTGCTTTATGTAATGAGACTTATTTTAACTCCTTAACGCCGAAGGACGGATATATCCGTCCTCAGCAGCTGCTAGTTCGCGCAGGAGGACGGATATATCCGTCCTGTGATGGCGCGGGTACTGAGACTGTACCCACGCGATCAGCGGCAGGAGCACGGCTGTTATACACAGCCTGGCTCCTGCTGCAACTGCCGGAATCGAAGCGCGCGCCGATTCCGGCAGTTTAACCCATTAAATGCCGCTGTCAATAGTGACAGCGGCATTTAATGTGTTTGACAGAGGGGGGAGCTCCCTCTGTCACCCGATCGGCGCCCCCGCAAACAAATCGCGGGTCGCCGTCGGGTTTCCATGACAGCCGGGGGTCTAACAAAGACCCCCAGGTCTGCCTTCAGCATCTGCCTGTTAGGCGATGCCGGAGGCATGGCCTAATAGGTTGCCTGTCAGTTTTACACTGACAGGCAATAATGCTTTGGTATACTAAGTATACCAAAGCATTATATATGCGATCGACACATCGCATAGTGAAGTCCCCTGGTGGGACTAAAAAAAAAAAAATGTAAAACAGTTAAAGTTTGTGAAAAAAAAAAAAAAATAATTACAGTCAAAGTCAAATAAAACCAAAAAGTGGTTTTATTTAGTAAAACGGTCAAAACAAATCACACATACACATATATGGTATCCCCGCGTTCGTAACAACTTGACCAATAAAATGAACATCGTCAAAAGAAAACGCAAAAAACAACGTCAAAATTCTCTCTTCTCCCATTCCCCCCATAAAAAATAAAATAAAAGTTAATCTATAAGTCCTATGTACCCCAAAATAGTACTAATAAAAACTACACATTGTCCCGCAAAAATCAAGCCCACATACGGCCACATCGACGGAAAAATAAAAACGTTACGGCTCTTGGAATGCGGCGAAGCAAAAACAAGTAATTTTTTTCTAAAAGGGTTTTTATTGTGCAAACGTAGGAAAACATATAAAACCTTTACATATTTGGTATCCCTGTAATCGTGCCGACCCACAGAATAAAGTTAACATGTTATTTACGCTGCGTAGTAAACGGCGTAAACTTCTAACGTGAAAATCAATGCTGGAATAGCTGCTTATTTTCAATTCTCTCCTAAAATAAAGTTAATAAAAGTTAATCAATATATTATAAGCATCTAAAAATGGTCCAATTACAAAATACATCTCGTCCCGCAAAAAACAAGCCCTTATACGGCTATGTCGACGGAATAAAAAAAGAGTTACGACTCTTGGAATGCGACCGTGAAAAAACAAAAAATAATCCTTGGTCATTAACGTGCAAAATGGCCCGGTCATTAAGGGGTTAATGTTTATTGTAAAAACAACAAAAAAAGCTGTATGTGTATTTTTTTAAATTTAATATTACTTTGTTTTTACTTTATTTTTTTTAACTTTAATGTACTGGCATATATCAGACATATGCCAGTACATTAGCCTGTGTACGGATAGTACACAGGCAGTTGTTAGGACATACCCAAGTATGTCCTAACAGGAAATATGGTAGGACAGCCCTGGGGTCCTTCAATAGACCCTGGGCTGTCTGCCCATATATGGTATGGCCCTCGATCGCGTCACAGGAATTCCCTGTGACACGATCCAGGGGCATCCCCCCTTCTCATTTTCTCCAGAATGCTGCAGTCAGCTTTAATCGCAGCATTCAGGGGGAATAGCGGCGGAGATGAGCGGTTTCTCTGATCTACGCCGTTATAGAGCGGGGCTGCGGCTGTGTAATACAACCATTGCCCCACTCCTGACAACAAGTGCGCGTGGTCAGCATGAGGAGGTGCGGCCGGCGCTGCACTAATGAGCGGCGGTTTAGGCATTGAAGACAGAACATGGGGGTGTTTTGCAGTGCGCCCGCCATGTTCTGTCTTCCGTGCCGCCGCTCATTAGTGCAGCGCCGGCCGCATCACTTCATCCGGACGGCGCGCACTTAGTCATTGCCGCGCTCCTGAGTAATGACATGTTACGCAACCGCAGCCCTGCTCTCCTACATTCATGTGTTACTATACTGAGCTGTGCGGCCGCACAGCTAAGTATCGAAATACATGAAATAACGGTATCGAACCGTTTGGGGATGCAGAGTATCGAAACAGTATCGAAGTTTCGATGTATAGTGCATCCCTACTGCCTTATATTTAAGAGGACCCTGAGAAAAGCCTGTCTTTTGAGTGTCTTACCAGGAAAAAATAAATCTGGTAGGTTGAATTTTTTTCAGTCAGATTCTAAGGTCTTATTCAGATGAACATTGTATACGTCGGTGTGCTGCCTGTTAAAAAAATCAAATAAAAAACACAACAAAAAACGGACAGCACACGGACCTATGCAATACAATGGGGCTATTCAGACGTCTGATTTTTCACGCAACGTGTTTCTGTAGCGTGAAACTTACTACATGTCTTGTTCTGGTCTGTTTTTGCGTACCACGTCGCCCATTGAAGTCTATGGGTGCATGAAAATCACGGACCGCACACAAACGTCATCCATGTGCTGTCTGTGTTTGAAGCGACAGTTGCTAAAAGAATGTTGAGAAAAAAAAAAAAGTTTTTTTTTTTAAATTCTTTAATCGTGACAACCCATAAAATAAAGTTTTAGTTTTTTTTTTTTGCTGTGCACAACACAGTGGAAAACAACAATCCTGTATAATTTTTCCGTTTTGTTGCATTCCTCCCCCTAATTTTTTTTTTATAAAACCTAATCAATGCATTATATAGACCTCAAAATGGTGCCGTTGACAAATACAATTCGTCTTGCAAAAAACAACCCCTCATCCAGCTACATCTATAGAAAAATTATGGCTCAACAATGAAAAACGAAAAATACTTCTTGATTCTTAAGGTCTAAAACAAGTGTGTTAAGGGGTTAAAACAAAAGCCTACCCTACTCGCTGAAGTTTTTATGGTGGGTTTCTTGGGGGGGAAAATTCAACTTCACCAAAAAGTCCTGGAGGGTAATATATTAAGACGGCTGTTATGTTGGCAGGAAAAGTGGCAAATTTGTTTTAAGAGGGGCATCTTTGGCTGTCCGTGTGACAGAAATGCAACTCTACGCCTGCTATGAGCAGGTGTGGGTTTGCGCTATCTTTCACGTCCGTTTTGGAAAGTGGCAGAATAAGTAAAATGGCGCAGATTTTAACATAAGTATATCATCTGCCAAAATTTATGACTTACCAGAAAACTGGTTTAAATGTTTTAGTATATATTTGCCCCTAAGTGTGTTTTACGTTTTTCACGAACATTGACTAGGACTGCTTTCTTAAGCTGCCAAATTGTGTCAAAATCTCACATTAAGCATGTTTAGTGCGGCTTTCTGAACTTCTGAGGTTAGCCCCATACCTTTTTATTAGTAGATTTACATTTTATAAAAATACCAAGCTAGTGACTGGCCTCAAGAACTCCCAATTAGAGGGTCGTTGGTGTCAAATGTCACACAGAGGACCCTGTCCGCTTTTTGTCAATGGGATATCACCTGACCTACAATGGAGTCTTTCTAGAAAGGACACAGACTTTCTTTTTTGGTGTTTCAAGCTCAAGGGGTTTTCCATCTATTAACCCCAGAGTGACCAGCCTATTTTAGGCCCTAATGACTAAGCAATTTTTTGTTTTTCTATAGTCTCATTCAAAGAGCTATAACTTTTTTTTATTTTCTCGTTGACCTAGCTGTATGAGGACTTGTTTTTTGCTGGTTTAGGTGTACTTTTTAATGGCACCAATTTGGGGTACATATCATTTTTTTGCTAAACTTTTTTTTTTTGGGGGGGGGACCCCTCAAATTCCACTATTCTATGCGTTTTAAATTCACGCTGTTCACTGTGCGACGTAAATAACACGTTACCTTTATTCTATGGGTCAGTACGATTACGGCGATACCACATATGTAGAGGTTTTTTAGGTTTTACTACTTGTGCACAATCAAAACTCTTTTGAACTAAAATGATTTGTTTTTGCATTCTCTTTCCAAGTGCCATAACTTTTTTTTATTTTTCCGTCAATGTAGTGATATGAGGGCTTGTTTTTTGTGGGCCGAGACAGTTTTCATTGGTACTTTTGGTGTACATGAAACTCATTGATTAACTTTTATTATGACTTTTTTTGGGGGGTAATGGGGAAAAAATAGCAATTTCACCATTGTTTTTTTTTTTTTTTTAATGGAGTTCACCTATTCTGTTGTCATTTTTATTTAAGATTTATTAGTTTTTTTCAGTCCCACACCTGGACTTCAATATGCCATCGTTAGATCACCGGTATAATGCTTTGGTATACCAAAGCATTACCTGTCAGTTGAAAACTGACAGGCAATCTATTAGGCCATGCCTCTGGCATGACCTAATAGGTATTTAGCCAGGGCAGTCCTGGGGGCCTTTATTAGGGGTTAACGTTTTGACATGTATAAAATTGTGTTCATTTTAGGTTTGGTCATCCCATTTTCTATTCTCAGTAGTGAGGGGGCACGCAGGCACAGTTACTCTTTATTGCAGTGAAATACAAATACCAAAACCTCTAAACTTTATGTATTTGTGCCCACTAACGAAAGCCTGTCCTGGTAGCAGAGTCCTTGTAATGGAAACCATTGAAAACGTGAGTATTTTTTTGCAGTGTTGCAGATTAGATGGTAGTGGGGTAAAGGAAGGGATCCTGGGATTATCAGAGGACAGCTCTTATCTGGGATGACTTCTAGTAATCCTTAATGCTGTCCAGTGCTCCAGCCACATGACAAAGCACTGGCAAATTATGCAATTCAGTACCTCGTCCTCTGATGTGTTAAGCCGGCCACAAATGCACTTGAGTTGTGAGCCAGCAGTTACAATGTCTGATTCCCCGCATTTTGCTTTGTAAATCTCCCTCAGTGTTGGTTGTCAGATTAGTGAATTATTAGTATTCCTACCAAACACATTTATGGCATACCCACAGGATATTTCATAAATGTCAGTGAGGGTCCCATCTACCAGAAGGATGAAGCCTGTGACCAATGCAGATTGAGGAGTACAGGAAGTGCTGGCTTGCTTTGCGATTTCCAAAACTCCCATAGTCTTCATCGGAGAATGCCCTGCACGTGAGTGCCTGATGCCAGCTTTCTTGAACTTAAAAATAATTACCACAGAGCCCATTTTTATTTTGAGAATTGGGAGTCCCACCCATCATACACTTGAAGCAGGTCCTATAGGTATGCCATAAATGTGAGTGATCAGAAGGCAGAACTGTCATTTTACTATACAGCGGCCGACATACGGCTGCAATGTGGACAAGTACTCAGCGGACATGCAGTTAATGCAAATTAGTGTGGGGTTTAAATGATCATGTCCCCATGTTTTCAGGTAAGCAGCAGTTTAACCTGCAAAAAAGTGTTTAAAATGTAACAATCATATAAAAACAAAGCCGATTCATAGTAAAACCACGCGTCGCCTGTTCAGCCGCACAGCGCAGCCACGTTTGTCCATACGCTTACTGCTACCGCTCATTCCACGGTATGTGAAGCAGGTGTGGACTCCACTGGCTAGGCATGCTTACAAGCCACTATAAGCATTATGGACAATACTGAACGTGAAGTCCGTCTATGGTTCATTTACAACCGTTCTAGTAATAATTACATGTCACACATTCTTTCATAGGTAATTATTTTATAAAAACCTCTTCATAGAGCAAAGGGATGTGATGACGGCTGACGACTAAGCATTTTTTGTCAGTCTTCTACTGAGTTATTAATATAACCAATCATCAGGAGTAAAAATAGATGCTGCTGAGGAATAGACTTTACATACATGGCATACACTCTTATTTATAGTGCATCTAAATTAAGGTTGGGATATTTACCTGAACATCATTGTGGGGGTAATTATTTCATTTCTGATTGTATTGTGCTGAAAGGTGCATCCACATTATCTTACTAAGGTGCTTTTTATTGAGCTATTACCTCAGCAGCTGTTAAGTTGCAGACCCCCAGATCCGATGTTCTACAGAGGTTTAGGGAATGTATGCAGATGATTGAAAGTAAAAATGTTTAAACGAGTTGTGTGCTTTGTAAAAAAGATGTCATGTTAAAGGGGTTGGCTTGTCCAGTATTCGCTAATGAAAACGTATGCAACAGCTGAGGATTTGCTACAATGAAACCATTCTAGACAGTCCTCTGTGGACTCCAGACTGAGTGACCATGCTACAATACTTTGCACTGCCGCAATGGTGCATGCAACTATGAAGGGGCTGCTGCTCTCGTACCAGCGCCGCGGCCCCTTCAAACAGCTGATTGGCAGGGGTGCCTACTGGATAACCCCTTCCCGCCGCAGCCCTTTTTTAGATTTTAATTTTCGTTTTTTCTTCCCCACCTTCCAAAAGCCATAATGTCTTTATTTTTCTGTCGATATAGTCCTATGAGGGCTTGATTTTTGCCGGACGAGTGGTAGTTTTTCTTAGCACCGTTTATTTTGCCGTACTATGTACTAGGAAACGGGGAAAAGATTATTTGTGGGGTAGAAAATGAAAAAAAGAGATTCCTCCATGGTTTTTTGCGCGCCGTTTTTACAGAGTTCACTGTGCAATTAAAACAACACGGTAACTTTATTCTGTGGGTCGATGCGATTACGGCCATGCCAAATATATATAGTTTTTTTTTTTATATATTTTACTACTTTTTCAAGTAAAAAAAAGTGTACAAAATTTTTATTTTGTGTCGTCAAATTCCGAGAGCCATAAGTTTTTATTTTTCTGTCGATTTTAAGTGGTTTGAGGGATTATTTTTTGCGGGATAAGCTGTAGTTTCTAATAATACCATTTTGGTGTACATGCGACGGTTTGATCACTTTTTATTACATTTATTGTGGGAGATTAGGTGACCAAAAAATAGAGATATTGGCGTTTATAATTTTTTTTTTTTTTTTACGGCGTTCACCGTGCGGGTTAAATAATGACATATTGTAATAGGTCAGACTTTTACGGATGCGGCGATACCAATTATGTTTTTATTTTTTTTACTATGCTCTAGGGCGAAAATGGGAAACGTTTTTTTTTTTGATCTTTACATTTTTTTTATTTTTTTTTACACCAAATAAAAAAACGAACTAATTTTTACTTTATTTTTTATTAGTCCCCCTGGGGGACTTCAACCAGCGATCGTTAGAGCGCTCGCGCGATCTACTGCAATACTAATGTATTGCAGTATATCGTGATTCTGACATGCTTCTATTAAGCCCTGCCGGAGGTGCCTTCTTTAGGTGCGAGATTGCGTTGCGGGGGGAGCGATAAGCTGTTAGAGGGGGTCGCCCCCTCTTTCTAACGATTTAAATGCTGCGGTCGCTATTGACCGTGGCATTTAACGAGTTAAACGAGCGGGAGCGCGATGACGCTCGTTACTCTGAAGTGTCGGCTGTAACAAACGGCCGGCACCCGCATCGTATGGAGCGGGTTCACTCCGTGAGCCCGTTCCATACGTCCCCCTACCCGACTTTGGCGAATTGATACGTCAAATGTCGGGAAGGGGTTAAAGGGAATGTGGAGATGTTTTCACTCTAGCCACTGAGCCTTACAATAGACTGACGCTTCCTGTTCTGTAGAGATCACAGGGTTACAATGAAAGGTAATACCTCTATATAGCTAACACTAGATCCACAATTGACGATACGTGATGGTCACCGCTCCCTTCCTGCACAATGACATTTGAACAGGTCACGGAGCATGCCTAGAACACTCTCCCATAGAAGTCAATGGCTCCCCTGAGGTACACAGGTTCCTATGGTCAGTGTACCTGCTGTAATCTCAAAATGCCGAAGCAGCTCAGACGAGATGGTTGTCCCCATAATAATGTACAGAAAATAGAATTAAAATAAATAGTTTAAAGGGGTTGTCTAGGATTAGAAAAACACGGCTAATTACATCCAAAAACAGCACCACACCTGTCCATGGGCTGTGTTTGGTATTGCAGCTCAGCTCTATTGAAGTGACTGTAACTCAGATGCAATACCAGAAACAACCAGTGGAAAACCCTTTAATTCTGGTCTGCCCCTTTAAGACAGCATTCTCGGCAATTAAAGCCTATCATTGGGTTGTCTTGCTTTTTGCGTTCATCTCTACCAGGAGGGAAGAGGCAGAATTATGAGGATGGACTTTAACCTAGCTGCCTTTTATGACCTGAAGATTAATATTATTTCACATGTATTCGCTTTCATGGTGTCGTGGTAAAGTACATGTATGAACTCTTAGGCGTGTTAAGCTCAGTCAGTACAAGATAAACTATTGCAAAGTTATTTACCATTATATGTAGATTTATTTTAAGATGCAAATGTTGATTTGCGTGGATAGATTAATTTGCACTAACAATGAAACACAAAATAAGCTATACCAGGCAGAGCTGCCCATATGGATGAGTCGTTGTGCCTGTGTAAATGTCAGGGCCCGTTCATTCTGCTAACTGGCAAGACTGCTTGGGATTGAGCCACCACCAATCAAATTTAGCCTAAGGAGAGGCCATCAATGTTTAAATCTGAGAACTCCTTTAATACCAGCTTTTTGAAAACCTGTTTTGTTACCCCAAATGTTTTTGACCTTAACTCTTCATTTCAGAAATTGGAGCAGCTTAACCAGTTTCCAGACTTTAATAATTATCTAATATTTGTTCTCACCAAGCTAAAATCTGAAGGTAAGTTCCCGTTTGAAGTCTATGCAATACATAACCTTGTATATGAATTATTTGCTTTGGCTTTAATATCTTCAGAAAAAGTGGATCCATAAATATCTAGTCCTATTTTTTTTTTGTATTAGTTCCCTATGCCTGATGACCGGGAGACCCTGAAAGGAGATTGACCTTAAGTCCTTACTGAGACTAACGTAGAATACGTCCGTATGATGTCCGTTAAAACAACGACCGTCACGGACGCGTGTATTTTAATGGTGCCGAGTCTATGGGGATCCGTGAAAACGTGACCCGCACGGGGGCGATGCGAACGTGAAAAACTGCTCTTTTTTTTTCACGCCTGAGTTTCCCAACGTTTGTCTGAATAAGCCCTAAGGCTGAGTCTCATTCATTGGCTGATCGCATCTTTTATGTGGCCAACAAGATGGTCGCAAGTCGGCAGCCCATCTCCGTGTAAACAGAGACATGTTCTGCAGACGTGATGCAAATCCATGGGGACGAACGATTGTAGTAACGATTGTTTGTCCCCATTCTTAACACGCATTTCTCCTTGTGACTCGAGCAAACGAGCGCCAATCAACAAGCTGTATTTTTGATGGGCGCCTGTTATAGGTGGTCAAATGCAGGCGATATCTGCTCATGTAAAACCACCTTTAGGTTATGTTCAAACAGCTGTTTTTAACATCTCCACATTGATTTAAATGGGAAAAACTGCTTCGTTCCGACTGGGCGTTTCCATATTTGCAAACATGGGGTGTTTTCGTATTTGCCTTAGATTCCATTTATTCTGATACAAAGGGGGAAACTGCTGCAAAATCTGCATGTAGCATGCATATTTTACCATGGATCTCGAAACCCCTCCACAATAGAAAATATTCTGCATGTGCATATCGCTTAAATGGACACTAACGTTTCAAACAGCTTATGCTGATCTAATAGTATACCTGATATAGATCAACTTTGTAATTTACCTACTGTTAAAGTTTAGTAGTTTTATTAATGCAAATTCTGTGTGAAGTTACTGCCACTAGGTGTCTCCCTTCCTGTAATCTGTTGTCAAGCAAAGTCCCATCACTTGTTAAAGGGAACCTGTCACCAGCATTTCACCTATTGAATTTTACTTATCCCTCACTGGCCGCTGCTAACAAAAGTGCATTGCCGTTATCCCCTCTTCTAAATTCCTCCTTCGACTGTAAATGACGGTCTTCATTTTGCGCCTTTTCTCGTAATAATCCCGTGTCCCTTTGTGCGCACATACCTGAAGAGGACATCAATGCTCAAGCGTGGGATTTTCTGTGCTGGGGGAAGGCGAGGAGCGGTCTATCAAAAGTAAGGAGGCGGGATAAACTCAAAGACTTGAGGAATGAAGATATGACTCTTTTATGCTCAGCATACGGTGTGGGATCACTAAAAAACTGAATACTAAAGCTATAGAGCCGACTAAGAAGACAATTATAGGTTATATAGAAATAATTTTTCACCCTCTACCACCAGGTATTGCTGGGTTAAGGGTATGTTCACACGTTAGACTAAAAACGTCTTAAAATACGGAGCTGTTCTCGAGTGAAAACAGCTCCTGATTTTCAGACGTTTTTGAAGCCACTAGCGATTTTCGCTGCGTTTTTTTACGCCCGTTTTTGGAGCTTTTTTCGCTAGTCAATGAAAAACTGCTCTAAAAACGTCCCAAGAAGTGGCCTGCACTTTTTTGCGGCCGTTTTTTTACGCGTAAAAAAAATGCAGCGAAAAACGATCCGTCGGAACAGAACGCAGTTTTCCCATTGAAATCAATGGGCAGATGTTTGGCGGCGTTCTGCTTCCTATTTTTCGGGCGTTTACAGCCTGAAAAACTGCCAAAAATAAGCCGTGTGAACATACCCTAATAGGTGAAATGCTGATGACAGGTCCCTTTAAAGAGCAGAATTGAGGGCTGCAGACGATTGGGGTGTGTCACTCACTGCCTGCCTATATAAGTCTATGGAGAGGGGGGAGCAGAGAGACAGTGAGTCAGCAACACGCTGCATGTAAGTCTATGGAGGGTTTGAAAGCAAGGAGCACAGTGAGAAAGACACATTGCTGCTGAAGGATTTCTATGTGTATTCTTGGCGGCTACACTGCTCATAACTGCTGTATGATCATCTCCATGCTGCTGTTGCTTGTATGTATCTATGTATGTGATAAGAGGAGAATCCTGCACTCTTCTGTGTGCAGTATATAGAGGACATGATAGCCTACTAGCTCAAAGACAACTGAGAACAAGAGCCTGCAGAGGAGAAAACTGAAAATAATGCAAAATACAAGTCCTATAATGGACAGAAATAATGTTATTCCTCATGTACACACGACAGCTTATTCGGAAAGTTAGGTTTTCTTTAGAGCTGGCTATACACATTAGATGTGTCGAACAATTTTGGTTGGACCAGCGGACCATCTATACTGTGGCTGCATCACAAATCTCTACCCCAACAGCGGATGTCGATGAAAAGGGTCGGGTATGTTGAATTTCAACATGCCGGAACCTTTGTTCGTTAGTAGAGAAGCCACTGCCAGAATCTATAGTGGAATCTAGTGATTCATGCAGCAAAGTTTGAAAAAAAACAAAAACTTGTTTCTTCAGATCTCTATTTCCTTCATGGCTCTAAACATGATGTGGGCCTGACCTCAACTGGTCAGCCAATCAGTGACCAACGTCGTTTAGATCT
The DNA here is from genome assembly GCF_050947455.1 of Rhinoderma darwinii. NCBI lineage: Eukaryota > Metazoa > Chordata > Amphibia > Anura > Rhinodermatidae > Rhinoderma > Rhinoderma darwinii. The sequence continues at coordinate 552,966,291 of NC_134687.1, forward strand.
CATGCACATGACTGTAGTGGTGTGCACGGCCTGTGATTTGCGTCTCGGACAGCTGTGGAGTGTCACCCACGGGTCGCCTGCGAATTACAGGCTGTTCACATGGCCGTGTACATTCATTTCAATGAGCCTGGACTGCAAAATGCGGCCGTAATAAGACATGTCCTATCGTTTTGCGGTCCAGGCTCCCGGGCAATGCACGGACCGTGGAAAGCAGTAGTGTGCATGGGCCCATGGAAATGAATGGGACGCAATTCGCCCACAGATTTGTGGGTGAATTTCGGCTGCCATAACACGTTCGTGTGCATGCGGCCTTACTTGGGAAACACGGATAGTGTTAGTTCTTAACCTCAATGGCACCCTCAAAAATGCTGCATACGGCCTTTAAGTTGTGGCACGCACGCACGCACGCACGCACATATATATATATATATATATATGTGTGTGTGTGTATATATATATATAATCTATCACACACCCCTACCTCTGTCTGTGTGCCCAGTTATCAACATCGCACTGTGATAAAACACAGCAGTGATCAGATTTGCAGTTGCATTGCCATGAATGTGCCGAAGTCCTCGTGCACATATATGGGATGTGTATCGCACTCCTCCTAAATGCAGCGATACACACACTGTCACTCCCGCACCTTTCTGTCCATCAGATGACCATGGACAGATTTTTATCCACTAGATTTAAAAAAAAAAAAAAAAAAAACAAAAACACGAGGATTTAAATGGAATGTGTCGCTAGTTAAACAGTTAGTATATACATGATTACACATTGTTCTATTTTTTTTAACTTTTTCACAAGTCAGCAAATATTATATATTCGATTCTAATTTCTAACATTTCCATGTGCTGGTCACTAGAGGGAGCAATTCCCAAAATTGCAGCATTGGCATGTGGTAAAGCAACCTCATTGCTTTATGCTGCAAAATTGGAGAAGACACACTCGCTGTAGTGTCCTCAAACAATCCCCCCTCCTTTCTCCTGGCTAGTGCCAGGAGAAAGGAGGGGGTTGAATGTTCAAACCTCCTACACTTTGTGCCGCCATTTTTTGAGCGAATACACAGTGTAGGAGGATTAGATACAGTGGTAATCACACAGTAAAACACGAACATACACACACATAACTTACCTGCTCCAGCCGCTGCCTCCGCTCCTAGTCCTTGCTTCTGAACATATGGACGGAAGCCGCGACCGGAAGCAGTCATCTTACTGTCCGTCCGTGGCTTCCGATCCACTTGAAAATGGCGCCGGATGTCGCTTGGCCGAAGACCTTCCTTTTGGACTGTGTGCGAGCGGCGCATGCGCCGTTCCCACACAGACGGCGTACGCTATAGTGAATGGAATGGCTCCCGTTCGCATTCACTATGGGGATGTATGTGCCGTATTCCATCTCTGTCGATTAATAACACATACAGAGATGGAAAAAAAAATGGCAGCCCCATAGAGAAGTAAGACAGAAAAAAGTAAAACACAAATAAATAAAATTTATTTCAATAACATACTAAAAGCAAAAACATATAACAATTTTTATTTTTTTTCGGGACCCCTTCCCTTTAAGGCTGGGTTCACACGAGCACATTAACGTCCGTAATGGACGGACGTATTTCGGCCGGAAGTCCCGAACCGGACTCTGTGCAGGGAGCCGGGCTCCAAGCATCATAGTTATGTACGATGCTAGGAGTCCCTGCCTCGCTGCCGGACAACTGTCCCGTACTGTAATCATGTTTTTAGTACGGGACATTTGTCCTGCAGAGAGGCAGGGACTCCTAGCATCGTACATAACTATGATGCTAGGAGCCCGGTTCCCTGCACTGTGTTCGGTCCGGGACTTCCGGCCGAAATACGTCCGTCCATTACGGACGTTAATGTGCTCGTGTGAACCCAGCCCAATGCTGAAAGTACATTGGAGAGCTTTCATTGTACAATAAATAACCTTTTATTTGCAGAAACGGAATACCCTTTTAAGATTGAATGGGATAGCGAAGGCTTTGCTTATATAAGTTTGGTCTGCGTTTAATGTATGTACCGGAAGAAAACGCCCGATGTATATGTTAATATACTTGTGAAGTATGGCATACTTCACTTATCGACTCCCATGTTAAAAACAAAAGCGATTACTGTGTGGTACTAATTCTGGGAGTGCGGTCTTAAAGAGACTCTGTCACCACATTATAAGTGCCCTATCTCCTATATAAGGAGATGGGCGCTGTAATGTAGGTGACAGTAATGCTTTTTATTTTAAAAAACTATCTTTTTTCACGTTAGGAGCGATTTTGGTTTATGCTAATGAGCTTTCTTAATGCCCAAGTGGGCGTACTTTTACTTTCGACCAAGTGGGCGTTGTACAGAGGAGTGCATGATGCTGACCAATTGGCATCATGCACTCCTCTCCATTCATTTACACTGCACTAGCGATATAGTTATATCACGATGTGCAGCCACATACACAAGCCCTAACATTACTAGTGTCCTGATAATGAATACACATGACCATCCAGCCTGGACGTCATATGTACTCAGAATCCTGACACTTCTGAATCTTTTTTTGTGAGATTCCGGCAAGTGAAACCAAATCTTGTTTAGCACAGTGATCTCGCGAGATTTGGTTTCACTTGCCGGAATCTCACAAAAAAAGTCAGAAGTGTCAGGATTCTGAGTACATATGACGTCCAGGCTGGATGGTCAAGTGTATTCATTATCAGGACACTGTAGTAATGTTAGGGCTTGTGTATGAGGCTGCACATAGCGATATATCTATATCGCTAGTGCAGTGTAAATGAATGGAGAGGAGTGCATGATGCTGATTGGTCACTTGGTCGAAAGTAAAAGTACGCCCACTTGGGCATTAAGAAAGCTCATTAGCATAAACCAAAATCGCTCCTAACGTTGTGACAAAAGATCGCTTTTTTTAAATAAAAAGCATTACTGTCACCTACATTACAGTGCCGATCTCCTTATATAGGAGATAGGGCACTTATAATGTGGTGACAGAGGCTCTGTCACCAGATTTTGCAACCCCTATCTGCTATTGCAGCAGATCGGCGCTGCAATGTAGATTACAGTAACGTTTTTATTTTTAAAAAACGAGCGTTTTTGGCCAAGTTATGACCATTTTTGTATTTATGCAAATGAGGCTTGCAAAAGTACAACTGGGCGTGTATTATGTGCGTACATCGGGGCGTTTTTACTTCTTTTACTAGCTGGGCGTTCTGACGAGAAGTATCATCCACTTCTCTTCAGAACGCCCAGCTTTTGGCAGTGCAGAGACACAGCGTGTTCTCGAGAGATCACGCCGTGACGTCACTCACTTCCTGCCCCGGGTCCTGCATCGTGTCGGACGAGCGAGGACACATCGGCACCAGAGGCTACAGTTGATTCTGCAGCAGCATCGGCGTTTGCAGGTAAGTCGATGTAGCTACTTACCTGCAAACGCTGATGCTGCTGCAGAATCAACTGTAGCTTCTGGTGCCGATGTGTCCTCGCTCGTCCGACAAGATGCAGGACCTGGGGCAGGAAGTGAGTGACGTCACGGCGTGATCTCTCGAGAACACGCTGTGTGTCTGCACTGCCAGCAGCTGGGTGTTAACGAACAGAAGTGGATGATGCTGATTCGTCAGCATCATACACTCCCATTCCTAACACCCAGCTAGTAAAAGAAGTAAAAACGCCCCGATGTACCACATAATACACGCCCAGTTGTACTTTTACTGTAAACACGCCCACTTGGACTTTTGCAAGCCTCATTTGCATAAATACGAAAATGGTCATAACTTGGCCAAAAATGCTTGTTTTTTAAAAATAAAAACGTTACTGTTATCTACATTGCAGCGCCGATCTGCTGCAATAGGAGATAGGGGTTGCAAAATCTGGTGACAGAGCCTCTTTAAGTCATGGTCTCCACCAGACTGTCTCAGATTACTCAGGTCGTCTTAGCTAATGGTTTTTGTTTGTTTTTTTTTTTAAAAAAAACAAACTCAGCTGGAATGTTTGCATATGGCTCTTGATAAATCCCCCCACCAATAAATGTACAAGAACACTTTATTACAGTTGTCATTTTTCTTTTTTAAACGCCCCCTTGTGCTACGTGACACTTCTGCTACAACATATACATTTGATTTCTGATGCATCGGAGAGTAATTTACGTGAACAGCCAGAAAATACATAATTTTCTTCCTCTACTATTGCTATGGAAACAAAAGGGTAATGGCTTTTTTTTTTGTAGCCTTTTGATACATGAATTGGAATAGCTGGAAGTAATGTGTTTAGTCATCACTACACTGCTAGGTTTCTTAATTTTTATGCAGATTAACCCTCTAGCTTTTGAATATTTTTCTGTCACATGCTGCTACACATAATATTCAGTGAGGAGGTTGAGAATAATGAATAAGCCGTGTCATATTTTGCAAATTCATTGTGTCTATTAATACGATAACGCAAGTGGTTTTGTGCTATAGTGGATGGACCTAATGGTAGTACTTTAGAAGACTCTCAGATTAACTATCACGGATTCTCGGATATAATTACACATTCTATATTTGTGCACATTTTTTGACACCCTTAAATTGCATGTTTTTTTTGCGTGCGTTCTGTACCTAGCAGATATCGTTAAGTTAACTTTGTCGTGGACATTAGACATCTGTTGGCAGACCGTTGGGGCTACATGCAGACTTTTTATAGTGTTACTCTGTGCATTCCTGTAGACCCCTGTTTCTTAGTGCCAATCCAAAGAGGTTAGGCCCCCACACGACTGTAGAATTTGTCCGTAATTACGGTTTTCAATTATGGACCAATTCACTTCTATGGACCACGGGCACCTTCCCGTATATTTGCGGGAAGATGTCCGGGCTGTAGAAAGCATAGGACATGTCCTATATTTTGCTTTTTACGGACTCTGCGTCCAGCTGTGCCCGTAATCGCGGCCCGTGATTACAGTCATGGTTGTGTTCAGGCGGCTTTAGGATTTGAGGTATCTTATAGAGCGGACATCTTTGGCAATTCCTAATGTTCTGAAAATATTTATCACCTATGCAATAATCAAGAAATCCTGAGAACATGACCTATTCAGTATTTTTCAGGACCAGAGTTAAAGGTGTTTTCCCATCAGAGACCTTTATGACACATCCACGGGATATGTCAGATAGATGCGGGTACCAACTCTGGGGCCCGCACCTCTCTCTAGAACGGGGCCCCTAAACCCCATTCTACTGCTCTGTGTTGTGGCTGATGCGTGTCTTTTCCAACCATGAATTGCGGAAACAGTTGAGTTACGGATGGAGCGTAGCATGTGAGCTACGTTGTTTCTATAACTACCATTCAGTTCTATGGGACTTAGGGAAACGGCGTAGCTCCGCGAGTCCTGGTCGGAAATCGCACGATTCAGCCACAACACAGGTAGGACGTGGATATGTCTCTGATGGGAAAGCCCCTTTAAGCAACTGTGCAGTCTGGAGGAATTTTACTTTAAGGCCTCTTCACATAGAACTATTTCACATTTTTCAAGCCAGATGGCGTGGCAAAAATCTGCATCGTTACCCAATTGCGCAAAAATGCATTGCAGTAGGTTTACACAGGAAAAATCTGCAGGACTGTAGTGGATGCTGTTTTGTTTGGATCTTCAGCCTACTTCTCTGCCTACAAGTGCGCGTGGTCACTAGTAGCCGTTGCACGCGATCGCACTACAGGAGCCGTATATTTAGTGTCGACATTGATTATATATTATGGTTTCTTCTTGCAAGGATTTTGAATGCTGAAGCCAGTAGTGTGGTTGGTGTGCAGTGTATTTTATAATGGCGTGACATAATACTAACTAGTATTCCATAATTATCCGTGTATAGCTGCTATGTACTGACTATCCCACAATAGGCAGGGGTGAACGGAGCTCTTTTAAAAGACTATTGGTGCATTAGGATTTTCTCCACTGTTAAAGCCTTCTTGTCATTGGAACATTTTTGTGTTTTCTGTATTTTTCTATGACATTCTAGGTTAGCATATTGCCATAAAGATTGTTCATTTATTTTCTAATATGTATTGAGGCAAACACCATTGTCGCGTTAAAAAGTTAGACGTGCACCATTTTTTGGCATGCGAGACAGAAATGAAAAGCGATGCATAAAAGGCTTTGGCTAAACAACCTCAAGGCCCATTTAGGCTAGATTCACACGGGCATTGCGCATCTTGGATGTGAAAAACTGTAGTTTTTCATGTCCTAGGTGCATCTGCGCTGAGGGATGCGTGAAGCGTGAAAAAATAGGACATGTCCTATTTTCTCACGGACCCTCCACATGGTCTGTTGAAACAACAACCGTGTGAACGGCCACATTGAATTATATAGGTCCGTGTGACGGCCTTATTCGTTCGTGTGAATAAAGTCTTACTATTGACTTTCTTCGGTGTACTTGAGTGCCTGATATCAATTTGCCCAAATACGGCACATGGAAAGGGGTTGTCCAGAAGGTTACCCGCGAAACAATTATTTTTTTTTAAAGGCCCTTTAATGTAAAATAAAAAGATAACCGTTAGCCCCTTCAGGACCCATCCTGTTTTGGCCTTCAGGACACAGCCGATTTTTTTTTTTTTTTTTTTTTTTTTTTTTTTTTTTTTTTATCTGACGTTACTTTATGTGGTAATAACATCGCAATGCTTTTACCTATCCAAGCGATTCTGAGATTTTCTCGTGACATATTGTACTTTGTTAGTGAAAAAATGTGGTCGATAATTTTGGTATTTATTTCTTTAAAACACCAAAATTTAGAAAAAAATTGCACAAATCAGCATTTTTCTAAATTTAATTGTATCTGCTTGTAAAACAGATAATAATACTACACAAAATAGTTACTAGTTAACATTTCCCATATGTCTACTTTATGTTTGCATTGTTTTTTGAACATTTTGTAAACAACCCTCAAGGAATTTTTCTAGGGGTATAGTGAGCATTTAGACCCCACGGGTATTTTGCAGAATCTATTAGAATTAGACCGCAAAAATTAATATCACAATTTTTTCCACTAAAATGTTGCATTTTCTCATTTTCACAAGGGATAAAGGAGAAAAAAAATTAACCAATTTTTGTAAAGCAATTTCTCCCGAGTACGGAAATACCCACATGTGGTCATAAATTCTTTTCATTAGAAAAGAATTAACCCTTTCAGGACTGATCCAAGGTTTTGTTTTTTTTTTATGGTCACTGTGCGAGTTAAATAATGGTATATTGTAATAGTTCGGCCTTTTACGGACGTAGCGTTACCAATTTTTGTTTAATATTTTTTACTTTACTTTAGAAGAAAAATGGGAAAAGGTTTTTTTGTTAACTTTAAACCTTTTTTCTTTCTCACTACTAATAACTTTAATTCTTCTACACATTTTATTTGTTCCCTTAGGGGACTTGAACCAGCGATCATTGGATCGCTGGTACAGTATACTGCAATAGCAACCCTGAGGCTGGGCTCACACACCCTATTTACGAACGTAATTCAGGCGTTTTATCCTCGAATTACGTCCGAAAATACGGCTCCAATGCGCCGGCAAACATCTGCCCATTCATTTGAATGGGCTTTACGATGTTCTGTGCCGATGGTCATTTTTTTTTTACGCGGCCGCTGTCAAAAGACGGAGCGTCAAAGAAGTGCCTGTCACTTCTTGGGATGTAATTGGAGCCGTTTTCCATTGACTCCATAGAAAAACCGCTCCAATTACGTCCGTAATGGACGCTGCGAAAAACGCCTGCACCTGCCTTTACGTCTGACATTCCGGAGCTGTTTTCTCCTGAAAACAGCTCCGTAATTTCAGGCGTATCGGACGTGTACGTGTGAACATACCCTAACGGAGGGTGAAGAGACTGAAACATTGCGGGTGAAATTACAAATGGAGGTAAACACTGAACAAAAATACTATTTGTGTAACCTATAGACCTCCCCCACCCCAATATAACTAAGGCCTCATTCACACGGCAGGGTTTCCCGGCCGGGTGCCGGCCGTTCATAAATCGGCCGGCACCCGGCTGCATTAGGAATGATAGACCCCTAATGGGGCTATTCACACGACCGATTTTTTGACGGCCGGGAAATCCGGCCGTCAAAAAATAGGACATGCTCTATCTTTGCCCGGGCACCCGGCCGCCCGGCTCCCATAGAAGTCTATGGGGCCGGGTATTACACGGCCATCACCGGAATGTGTTCCGAGTGATGGCCGTTTTTCCCGGCGCTTGCGCTCTATCTCCTCCTCCTCACAGCGCAGACTGCATGTGAGGAGGAGGAGTTGATGCCATTCTGACGAATGGCATCGCTGTACACTGTGTTGCAGGGCCGGGGTGTACAGCAGGTGGAGGGAGCGCTGCGCTGGCTCCCTTCCCCTGCTTGTTAAAAGCACCCTGGCTCGGCGACACCTTCGATGGCGCCGCTAGTAGCAGCAGCTGCTGCGGCTGCTACTACTGCAGCGACGCCACTATAGCAGAGCGGGGAGGTATCTCCCCGCTCTGCTATGTGCTAGCCGCACTTAAGTTAAAGGAGCGGAATCCCCGTGTGTTTGGGGATTCCGCTCCTGGATAGAGCGCTTGATGTCTCTGTCCATATCTGGGCAGTGACATCAGGGGAAACTCCTGAAGTGGAATCCCCGAACACATGGGGATTCCCGTTCAGGAGCTGCCGCTGATGTCACTGTCCGGATCTGCCCGGCCCGGCACGGATGCATAACTTTATGCAAACCGGCCGGGCAGAATGGCCGATTTTACCGGCCGGCACTCGGGCTCGGACCCGACCCGGTCGTGTGAATCCCGCCTAAGGAGATGGAAGGTCAGGTATATAAACGGAGCTGGCTTTACGGGGGGTACTGTAGTGATGATGGGAGATTTTAATTACGGGGATATTAACTGGTGTCATGGTTCGGCTTCAGCAGCAAAGTGGAGACGTTTTATATTTTACCTATACTGTAAAAAACAAACACAGGCTGGGAGGGCAAAAACTTAATTTTAGGAAGGCCAAATCCCTCAGATGAGGGCTGAAATTCAGGATATAGACTGGGAAGAACTAATGTCAAATAATGGGACAAATAATAAATGGGAGATTTTCAAATCTACTTTGTATAATTATAGTGCAAAATTTATTCCTACAGGTAACAAGTATAAACGACTAAAATTAAACCCCACATGGCTTACACCTTCTGTAAAAAGGGCAATATACGACAAAAAAAGGGCATTTAAAAAATACAAATCTGTGGGTACATCTGTAGCCTTTGATATTTATAAAGAGCCTAATAAAATCTGTAAAAATACAAAATGAAAGGCAGGTGGCCAATGATCGTAAAACAAATCCCAAAATATTCTTCAAGTATGTAAATGCAAAAAAGCCAAGGTCTAAACATGTAGGACCCCTAAATAGTGGTAATGGGGAGTTGATCACAGGGGATCAAGAGAAGGCAGAATTACTAAATGGGTTCTTTAGCTCTGTATATACAACAGAAGAAACAGCAGCTGATGTAGCCGGTGCCAGTGCTGTTAATATATCAGTTGATATACTGAATTGGCTAAATGTATATACGGTCCAAGCTAAGTTAAATAAAATAAATGTGCATAAGGCTCCAGGACCAGATGGGTTACACCCTAGAATTCTTAAAGAATTTAGTTCAGTTATTTCTGTCCCCCTCTTCATAATATCTAGAGATTCTCTAGTGACTGGTATAGTGCCAAGGGACTGGCGCAGGGCATATGTAGTGGCTATTTTAAAAAAGGGCTCTAGGTCTTCCCCAGGTAATTATAGACCAGTAAGCTTAACATCCATCGTGGGGAAAATGTTTTAAGAGCTATTGAGGGGCTATATACAGGATTATGTGACAAAATGCTACGGACAATGTAACGAGCTGTGGAGAGGAGAGCGCGCGTGCATGCTCATCTTTTCAGCTCCTGTGAGATCAGTCTTGTACTTTGTCCGCCGAACTGTCAAGGGGGCGTGTCACTGCTATGGACCGTGTTAAAAGAGCTGGGGAGCGCTTACACTGTCCGTAGCAGAGACACGCCCCATTGCCAGTTCGGCAGAAGACTGATCTTCAAAGCTGAAGAGTGAGCGAGCACGTGAGTGAGCACGTGTGCGCGCGCGCACACAATCTCCTCGCTTTTGCTGTAACACTGTCAATATCTGATTGGACAGTGTCACAGCCATAGTAACACGCCCCCCTTGCCAGCACACGCCTCGTTGACTGTTCAGGGGGTTATTTAAATATTGGGCACCAAATATAACGGCACCGATATCTAATTAACGGAGAGAGGTAGAAAAAAATGTAAAGTGCCCCAGAGTTTGTGCAGCTCTCCATTAGATGCTGCACATGTATGGGGAGGTGAAAGGTTCTCTTTAACCCCTTAACGCACCATGACGTAACTGTACGTCATGGTGAGCAGTGAGTTCGCGCACCTTGACGTACAGTTACGTCATTGCTTTGACAGTTAACCGCCGCGCGGCGCTACACCGCAGCGGCGGTTAACTGTGCAGGGTGTTAGCCCTGCTCTCCCCGTTGCCGATCAGCGGCCTGTCGCCGCTGATATCGGCAGTTAACCCCTTAATTGCGGCGCTCGATTTTGAACGCCACAATTAAGGTCTTTAGTGCCGATCGGCAGCCCCCATGTGAAATCACGGGGGCTGGCGATGGTACCCATGGCAACCGGACGCCAGACAATGGCTTCCGGGTTGCCATGTACAGAAGCCTATGAGGACCACCCCGAGGGTGGTCGTCGTAGGCTTCCGGTCAGTGTGACTGTCACGTCACAATGACAGTTGAAATGCATTACACTACGTGTGTAGTGTAATGTATTCCAGAAGCGATCAAAGCTGCTAGTCTAAGTGTCCCCTAGTGGGACAAGTGAAAAAAGTAAAAAAAAGAATAAAAATGTTTTAAAAAAAGTGTAAAAATAAAAGTTATAAGTGATATAAACAAGAACTGCTTTTTTTTCCTATAATAAGTCTTTCATTATAGGAAAAAAAATGAGCACGTAAAAAAAAAGTACACATATTTGGTATCACCGCGTTCGTAACGACCCCAACTATAAAACTATAATATTATTTTTCCCGCACAGTGAACGCCGCAAAAAAAACAAACGAAAAACAATGCCAGAATCACTATTTTTTGGTCACCACCCCTCACAAAATATGTAATAAAAAGTGATCAAAAAGTCGCATGTACGCCAAAATTGTACCGATACAAACTACAACCCGTCCCGCAAAAAACAAGCCCTTACACAGCTTTTTTGACTGAAAAATAAAAAAGTTATGGCTCTCAGAATATGGTGACACAGAAAAGACATTATTTTCTAAATAAGTTATTTTATTGCGCAAACGCTGCAAAACATAAAAAAACGTATATACAAATGGTATCGCCGTAATCGTACCGACCCGCAGAATAAAGTATAATAGTCATTTATAGCCCAGGGTAAACGCTGTCAAAAATAAATAAAAATCATTGTCAGAATTGATGGTTTTTGGTCACCTTGCTTGCCGAAAAATTGAATAAAAAGTGATCAACAAAATCGCATGTACCCCAAAATGGTACCAATGAAAATTACAGATTTTCCCGCAACAAATAAGCCCTCACACGGCTCCGGTGGTGAAAAAATAAAAAAAGTTCCGGCTCCCAGATTATGGCGATGCAAAATGTGCAGAGTGTTCCAAAAGTGGATAAGATCGGGCGCCATTTATAAGTGCGACACCGGCCACAGATCTGTGGATTATTATTTATTTACCCCATTATTATACCCTCTTATTATGCCATGATGTACTCTGCCCAGCCTACATGTGCCCCAACATTATAAACTGAAATACCAGCAAAACGCCAGAGCTACTACCAAGCAAAATATGCGCTCCAAAAGCCAAATGGCGTCCCTCCCTTCTGAGCCCTACAGTGTGCCCAAACAGCCGTTTATGTCCACCGATATGGCATCGTACCAAAAAATGGTACCAATAAAAACGACAACTCGTCCCGCAAAAAATAAGCCCCCACACCGCTCTATTGACAGAAAAATAAAAAAGTAGTGGCTCTTGGAAAGCGGAGAGGAAAAACGAAAAAGCAAAACATGAATCAGTTCGTAAAGGGTTAATTACTTTCTAATGAAAAAACATTTATGACCACATGTGGGGTATTGCCGTACTCGGGAGAAATTGCTTTACAAACGTTGGGGTGCATTTTCTCGTTTATCCTTTGTGAAATTGAAAAAATTCAACATTTTAGTGGAAATAATGTTGATATTAATTTTCACGGCCTAATTCTAATAAATTCTGCAAAAGACGTGTGGGGCCTAAATGCTCACTATACCCCTAGATAGATTCCTTAAGTGGTGTAGTTTCCCAAATGGGGTTACTTTTGTGGGGCTTCCACTGTTTCAGTCTCTCAGGGGCAAATTCGACATGACACCCAAAAACATTCCAGCTAAATTTGAGCTCCAAAAGCCAAATAGCGCTCCTTCCCTTCTAAGCCCCGGTGTGGGTCCAAACAGTAGTTTATTACCACATATGGGGTATTTACGTAATCAGGAGAAATTGTTTTACAAATGTTGGGGCGCTTTTTCTCCTTTATTCCTTGTAAAAATTAAAAATGGCTACCTTTTTTCAGAAAAAAAGTAGATTTTCATCTTCACATACTAATTCAAATAAATTTAGCAAAAAAACTGTGGGTTCAAAATGCTAACTATACCCATAGATAAATTCCTTGAGGGGTATCGTTTCCAAAATGGGGTCACTATTGGGGGGTTTCCACGGTTTTCTTCCCTCCAGTGCATTGCAAACGCGACACGGCACTGAAAACTATTCCAGCAAAATCAGAAATCCAAAATCCAAATGGTGCTCCTTCTCTTCTGAGGCCTGCTGTGGGTCCAAACAGCAATTTATTACCACATATGGGGTATTGCTATAATCGGAAGACATTGCTTTACATATGTTGGGGTGTTTTTTCTACTTTATTCCTTGTAAAAATTTAAAATTTCCTAATTTTTTCACAAAAAAAGTAGATTTTCACCTTCACATACTAATTCAAATAAATTTAGCAAAAAAACTGTGGGTTCAAAATGCTAACTATACCCATAGATAAATTCCTTGAGGGGTATCGTTTCCAAAATGGGGTCACTATTGGGGGGTTTCCACGGTTTTCTTCCCTCCAGTGCATTGCAAACGCGACACGGCACTGAAAACTATTCCAGCAAAATCAGAAATCCAAAATCCAAATGGTGCTCCTTCTCTTCTGAGGCCTGCTGTGGGTCCAAACAGCAATTTATTACCACATATGGGGTATTGCTATAATCGGAAGACATTGCTTTACATATGTTGGGGTGTTTTTTCTACTTTATTCCTTGTAAAAATTTAAAATTTCCTAATTTTTTCACAAAAAAAGTAGATTTTCACCTTCACATACTAATTCAAATAAATTTAGCAAAAAAACTGTGGGTTCAAAATGCTAACTATACCCATAGATAAATTCCTTGAGGGGTATAGTTTCCAAAATGGGGTCACTTTTGGGGTGTTTCCACTGTTTTGGCAGCACAAGGCCTCCTCACACCTGACATGGTACCTAAAATATATTCTAATAAAATAGAGGCCCAAAATCCACTAGGTGCTCCTTTGCTTCGGAGGCCTGTGTTCCAGTCCATGACCGCGCTAGGGCCACATGTGGGGTATTTCTAAAAACTGCAGAATCTGGGCAATAAATCTTGAGTTGCATTTCTTGGGTAAAACCTTCTGTGGTACAGAAAAAATTTATTACAAATGAATTTTTGAAGAAAAAAAATGAAATTTGTAAATTTCACCTCTACTTTGCTTTAATTCCTGTGAAACGCCTAAAGGGTTAAAATACTTTCTGAATGTGGTTTTGAATACTTTGATGGGTGCAGTTTTGAAAATGGGGTGATTTATGGTGACTTTCTAATATATAAGGCCCTCAAAGCCATTTCAGAACTGAACTGGTCCCTGAAAAAATAGCCTTTTGAAATTTTCTTGAAAATATGAGAAATTGCTGCTAAAGTTCTAAGCCTTGTAACGTCCTAGAAAAATAAAAGAATGTTCAAAAAACGACGCAAACATAAAGTAGACATATGGGAAATATAAACTAGTATGTATTTTGTGTGGTATTACTATCTGTTTTACAAGTAAATACATTAAAATTTAGAAAAATGCTAATTTTTGCTAATTTTCTCTAAATCTTGGCGTTTCTTACAAATAAATATTGAATTTAATGACAAAATTTTTTCAGTATCATAAAGTACAACATGTCACGAGAAAACAATCCCAGAATCGCTTGGATAGGTAAAAGCATTCTGGAGTTATTACCACATAAAGTGACACATGTCAGATTTTCAAAAATGGGGCTGGTCCTGAAGGCCAAAACAGGCTTAGTCACTAAGGGGTTAATGGACATGTCGTTTTTTTTTTTTTCAACTGTACTATGTATGTAACCACAACAAACCTAGATCTACAATTTTCACTTTTGGATACAAGTTAGAGTTGTTCCCGGTACCCCATAAAGGGTTATCGATCCTATCGACCTGTATGACAGGACAAAGCATCTCCCATTTCTGTAGTGAAGCCACAGGTCTATTCACCAGGCCTGAAGTATTGTTCCGGTCTATTTAGATGTCATAATGGAAACCATGACTTTCAGGAGTTTTGCCTTCACATATTTTTGCGCATTTTTTGTGGCGTCTCTCACCCACGGCCATTGAAGCTAATGCAAGGACCGCAGGTGAAAAACGCTCAAACAAGCACCGCAGGTTTTTTCTGCCTCCCATTCATTTCAAAGGGAGGTCTGAGGCGGAATTGCGGCAAGAAAGGACATGCCGTTTTTTGTTTTTTTTTCTTTGTCTGCGAGCGTCCAAAAGCCACCCATTGAAATTAATGTGGGCTATATTTTTGGTGCGGATTCAGGTGCGGTTTCTGTCCCTGAGACTGCACTACTGACAGGTTCTGATTTCTGTCAGGTTTGTTGTCATGGAGACCTTGTGTGTGTACAAATAATCTGCATATATACATGAGAGCTGGTGTAGACAGCAGTTTCCTGTACTCAGACCTTACATCCAGCATGCATTACTGGCTGGGGCATGCGCACATGTGGAAAGTCTAAAACTAGGAGTTGGATGCAAGGGGAATGAAGATTACAGCCTGAAATTTAGTGCAACTTTTTTAACTCCAAGTAACCACTAACCTATGTAAAAGTCATATTTGACATGTCAAAGGTGTCAATTACTTTTTAAGGGGGATTCTGTCACCAGAAATTGGCATATCAAAGCAGCAGCACTGTAATAGTGTAATATAGTGTAGCCTCACCTAAATAGAACGCTGTTTTCTTTCATTATTCAGATACATGTCAGTACAGCATTACAGCACTGAAGTTTCAGCGGTCGAATCAGCTCTACTGCGCGTGCGCCGGTTACGTCGCACTACACCCGGGCGCTGTACTGCGCATTCGCTGAGTCAGAAGCAGAGGTGCAGGCGGGCTCAGGAAAATACAGGGCCAGGCGTGATAACTGCTTCTTTACTGCCTGACCCTGTCACTCAAAGAAGGGAGGGAGGGACGGACTGGGGATAGAAGGTAGAGCTGTTTGGAGTAATGGTGCCGTCCTCGTTGCTCCAAAAAGCTCATTTGCATATGAAGAATAAAGCGATCGCTGCGACCTGAGCCATTCAGCCGGAAAATAAAATCTGCGTTCTATTCAGGTGACGCTACACTATATTGTGCTGCTGCTTTGATAGGCCAATTTCTGCTGATAGATGTAACTATGGCAACCAGAATGATTGGTCAGCTTAAAGAGGCTGTCACCAGATTTTGCAACCCCTATCTGCTATTGCAGCAGATAGGCGCTGCAATGTAGATTACAGTAACGTTTTTATTTTTAAAAAACGAGCATTTTTGGCCAAGTTATGACCATTTTTGTAGTTATGCAAATGAGGCTTGCACAAGTCCAAGTGGGTGTGTTTAAAAGTAAAAGTCCAAGTGGGCGTGTATTATGTGCGTACATCGGGGCGTTTTTAATACTTTTACTAGCTGGGCGCTCTGATGAGAAGTAACATCCTCTTCTCTTCAGAACGCCCAGCTTGTGACAGTGCAGATCTGTGACGTCACTCACAGGTCCTGCATCGTGACGGCCACATCGGCACCAGAGGCTACAGTTGATTCTGCAGCAGCATCAGCATTTGCAGGTAAGTCGATCTTACCTGCAAACGCTGATGCTGCTGCAGAATCAACTGTAGCCTCTGGTGCCGATGTGGCCGTCACGATGCAGGACCTGTGAGTGACGTCACAGATCTGCACTGTCAGAAGCTGGGCGTTCTGAAGAGAAGAGGATGTTACTTCTCTTCAAAGCGCCCAGCTAGTAAAAGTATTAAAAACGCCCCGATGTACGCACCTAATACACGCCCACTTGGACTTTTACTTTTAAACACACCCACTTGGACTTTTGCAAGCCTCATTTGCATAACTACAAAAATGGTCATAACTTGGCCAAAAATGCTCGTTTTTTTAAAATAAAAACGTTACTGTAATCTACATTGCAGCGCCTATCTGCTGCAATAGCAGATAGGGGTTGCAAAATCTGGTGACAGAGCCTCTTTAAAGAGGCTCTGTCACCAGATTATAAGTGCCCTATCTCCTACATAATCTGATAGGCGCTGTAATGTAGAGAACAGCAGTGGTTTTTATTTTGAAAAACGATCATTTTTGAGCAAGTTATGAGCAATTTTAGATTTATGCTAATTAGTTTCCAACTGGGCATGTTTTTACTTTTGACCAAGTGGGTGTTGTAAAGAGAAGTGTATGAGGCTGACCAATCAGTGACCAATCCGCTTAATACAATCCTCATTGATCCAGCACAGCTTCTTTCACTGCCCAATCACACTGTGCCGTGGATCATGCTGGGCTGGAACAATGAGAAGTGTATGCCACTGATTGGTCAGCGTCATACACTCCTCTGTACAACACCCAGTTGGTAAAAAGTAAAAACACGCCCAGTTGGTCATTGAGAAACTCATTAGCATAAATCTAAAATTGCTCATAACTTGCTCAAAAATGATAGTTTTTCAAAATAAAAACCACTGCTGTTCTCTACGTTACAGCGCCAATCAGATTATGTAGGAGATAGGACACTTATAATCTGGTGACAGAGACTCTTTAAATTGCTGGTTACATTCAGAGAACTGGCAAATGTCAAAATTGTAATTTGAACGGTCTTCGTACAAGGCTTTGTAGCCGTTCTGATTGTTTTTTTGAGAGGTCTTTGTGTCATGTCTGATGGTAAGTATGGATTAGGAGAACTGATGTCCTCTGTCTCCTAGCCGAAGGCAAAAGCGGAGAGAAGGGCCGACTCTTCTGCTGCACATGTGGGCAGTAGTCTCCATTGAAATCTTCTGTAGTGACTAAACTAGCAGGGTCCTCTCTCTCTCTCTCTCTCTCTCTCTCTCTCTCTCTCTCTCTCTCTCTCTCTCTCTCTCTCTCTCTCCCTCTCTCCCTCTCTCCCTCTCTCCCTCTCTCCCTCTCTCCCTCTCTCCCTCTCTCCCTCTCTCCCTCTCTCCCTCTCTCCCTCTCTCCCTCTCTCCCTCTCTCCCTCTCTCCCTCTCTCCCTCTCTCCCTCTCCCTCTCTCCCTCTCTCCCTCTCTCCCTCTCTCCCTCTCTCCCTCTCTCCCTCTCTCCCTCTCTCCCTCTCTCCCTCTCTCCCTCTCTCCCTCTCTCCCTCTCTCCCTCTCTCCCTCTCTCCCTCTCTCCCTCTCTCCCTCTCTCCCTCTCTCCCTCTCTCCCTCTCTCCCTCTCTTCCTCTCTTCCTCTCTCGCCCTCTCTTCCTCTCTCGCCTCTCTCCTGCCTCTCATACTTCCCATAGACTTGACACAGTAGGTTACTAAGAAATGAGGGGAGATGGACACGCACAAAGATTAGTTGAATATTTTATTAATCAAGACACTGCATAGTGCATTAGAGGTAAGTTTCCTTCATGTTTAGTACTCTTAAATTGGTGATTACTTAACCCCTTAGTGACCCGCCTATTTGTTTAGTTTTTCTATAGTCTCATTCAAAGAGCTATAACTTTTTTTTTTTTTTTTCTGTCGACATAGCTGTGTGAGGACTTGTTTTTTGTGGGATTAGTTGTACTTTTTAATGGCACCATTTTGGGGTACATATATTTTTGTGACTTTTTTTTTGTAGGGGGAATCGAAAAAAAAAAACTGAAATTCCACCATTGTTTTGCGTTTTAATGACACTGTTCACTGTGCGGCATAGATAACATGTTACCTTTATTCTATGGGTCGGTACGATTACGGCGATACCACATATGTAGAGGTTTTTTATGTTTTACGACTTTCACAATAACACTTTTGAACTAAAATTATTTGTGTTTGCATTCTCTCATTCCAAGAGCCGTGATTTTTTTATTTTTCCGTCGGTTATTTTTTTGGGCTTCTTTTTTGCGGAACAAGATGTAGTTTTGACTGGTACTGTTTTGGGGTACATGGGACTTATTGATTAACTTTTATGATTTTTTTTTTGTGGGCAATAGAAAAAAATTGCAATTTCGCCATTGTGTTTTTCTATTTTTTACGTTCACCTTGCGGTTTCAATTACATTAACTTTGTTTCTCATTACGGTAGTGGTGATACCATATATGTGTACTTTTACACTTTCACAAAATAACTTTTTATTTAGGTGTTTTTTACTGTAATTTTTAGAAATTTTTATTTCACATTACTTTAGTCCCACTAGGACTTAACTATGCGATCTTTAGATCGCTGCTATAATGCTTTGGTATGCTTAGTATAACAAAGCATTATTGCTTGCCAATGTAAAACTCACAGGCAATCTATTAGGACATGCCTCTGGCACACCTTAATAGGCATATGCCCAGGGCTTTTATCAGGCCCCCGGCTGCCATGACACCCCATCGGAGGCCCACGATTGCGGGGCGCCGATGGGTGAGAGGCAGCTTTCTCCATCTGTAAAGAAGTTAGATGCCACGGTCGCGATTGACCACGGCCCTTTAACGGGTTAAACTGCAGCGATCTAAGTAAACTTTGATCGCGGTTGTTGGAGCAGGAGTCCGGCTGTATAGTCGCATAGTAAAGTCCCTTAGTGGGACTAAAAAAAAAAGTTTATAATAACGAAAAATTCCAAGTGAAAATAACACATTTTCCCCTTTACAAAATGCTTTGAGAAGAAAAACGTTACGCATATTTGGTATTTCCGCATACATAACGATCCCAACTATAAAACAATTACATTTTAACTCATCGTGAACACCGTAAAAAATAAAATAAACAATGGCAGAATTGCTGTTTTCTGTTCATCCTGCCTTTTAAAAAAAAATTGATAAAAAGTAATCAATGTCGTGGTTTTTATTGGTACCATTTTGGCGTACATATGTCGTTCCGCAAAAAAAATCCCTCATACAACTGTCAGCAGAAAAATAAAGTTATGGCGACTCAAAAACAAATAATTTTTAACAAAATGTTTTTACTGTGTAAAACATAAAGAAACTATATAAATTTTGGTATCGCTCCAATCTTAAAAACCCGCTGAATAAAGTTATATTTATACCACACAGTAAACGGTGTAAATTTTAGACACAAAAAAAGAATGGAGAAATTTCGGGGCTTTTTGTTTTTTCCCTTACCCCCTAAAGTTCATAAAAGATGATCCATAAATTATATCTACCACAAAATGTTGCTGTTAAAAAATACAACTTGATCCGCAAAAACAAGATACGTAGACGGAAAAATACAGTTATAGCGCTTTGAATGCGACTATGGACAAACTTAAAAAATTGCTTGGTCATTAAGGTTTAAAATGCCTTTGGTATTAAGGGGTTAAATTTGTGTTTTTGTGAAGTGATAGTGTTTATAATGTGATTTAGCATGTGCTATGGCTCCCACTGAATGGGAGTTTGGAGCGACGTTCAAAAGTGTGCGCCATACGCAACTTAAAGCACCTACCAGTCTGATTGTCCGAGAGGCTTCCCGTTGAGGCCGAGTGGTGCAGTAAGTTTTCATATTGTGTGAACATACCCTTAAGCACACACACGCAGTCTTTTCAGACGTAATGCGGGCGTTTTACACCTCGAATTACGGCTGAAAATAACGCCCCTATTACGCCTACAAACATCTGCCCATTGCTTTCAATGGGTTTTACGGTGTTCTGTTCCCACGAGCTTTCATTTGACGCGTCGCTGTCAAAATACGGCGTGTAAAAAGACGCCCGCGAAAAAGAAGTGCATGTCACTTCTTGGGGCGCTTTTCATTGACTCCATTGAAAAACCGCTCCAATAACGGCCGTAAAATACGCAGCGAAAAACGTGAGTTGCTACAAAAACGTCTGAAAATCAGGAGCAGTTTTCGCCTGAAAACAGCTCCATATTTTCAGACGTTTTTGGTCGCTGCGTGTGAACATACCCTAACAGAGAGTTTACTGAAGAGCTCCATTTCCAAGTAAAGTGCTTGATGAAATATAGGGCCAGTGGTGTGACAACCATTTAGAAATGTTATTGTAAAGGCCGTTGCAGATCGCTTCTCCTTTTCATGATTTTATGACGTGGAAGCAAATAACTGGTGACTAATGTTCATGGACTGTATATGACAAGTGCTGTTAATGAGGCTTTTTTTTTATCCAAGCTCTTTGTTCTTGTTTTACATTACTTGCAACATCCTCAGAATGTATGAAGAGCTGTAAATTAAAAAAAAATATATACATTTGGCAAAGGCCATGTTAAATCTATCACTTTATGAAATACAAAGCATAAAAACACAGACGTCGTCTGGAACTCACTGATTTTAAAAGGGTTGCCCAGTTTAAAAACCTTATTTTCATAAATATTCTATTAGGGAATTCTGAGTTAGAGGGTGTTCCCCTGTTCAGGATCCTCCTCTCTTAGCCACAGTGGAGAGCAGTTACATAGAACGTCTCTCGCTTTGGTGGACCTGCCCTGTTATACACCGACAACCCATTGATTTGAATAGGCACTTTGTAATACTTTCCCCTGTAGTGGCGCTGCAGGGAAATTGAACATTTGCCGTCAGGTTTTCCCTCAGATTGATTGCAGGGGGACACATTGTAAGCATCTTATTTTCTTAAAGGGAATGTGTCGCTAGAAAATTTTTAAGTTAAACGGTTAGTATATAAATGATTACACATTGTTCTAATTTTTTTTAAAAATTTTTCACAAGTCAGGAAGTATTATAAATTAGTTTCTGATTTATAACATTTCCATGTGCTGGTCACTAGAGGGAGCAATTCCCAAAATTGCATCATTGGCATGTGGTACAGCAACCTCATTGCTTTTTGCTGCAAAATTGGAGAAGACACACTCGCAATAGTGTCCTCAAACAATCCCCCCTCCTTTATCCTGGCTAGTGCCAGGAGAAAGGAGGGGGTTGAATGTTCAAACCTCCTACACTGTGAGCCGCCATTTTTTGAGCAAATGCACAGTGTAGGAGGGTTAGATAGTGGTAATCACACAGTATAACACAAACATATACACACACATCACATACACAAACATAACTTACCTGCTCCTGCCGCTGCCTCCGGTCCCAGTCCTTGCTTCTGAACATATGGACGGAAGCCGCGACCGGAAGTAGTCATCTTTTTGTCCGGCCGCGGCTTCCGGTCCACATGAAAATGGCGCCGGATGTCGCTCTGCCGAAGACCTTCCTTTCGGCAGAGCATGCGCCGTTCCCACACAGACGGCGTACGCTATAGTGAATGGAACGGCTCCCGTTCGCATTCTCTATGGGGATGCATGTACCGTATTCCATCTCTGTATGCGTCGTTAATCGACACATACAGAGATGAAAAAAAAAAATGGCAGCCCCATAGAGAAGTAAAAGAAAGAAAAAAAAAAAGTACAACACAAAAACACAAATAAAATTTTATTTTAATGACCTACTAAAAGCAATAACATATAAAAAAAATAAATAATTTTTGTGACACCTTTCCTTTAACCCCTTCCCGACATTTGCCGTAAATGTACGTCATGGAAAGCATTGACTTCCCGCAAAATGCCGTATATTTACGGCAAATGTTTGGCACCGGCTCAGAAGAGTCGGTGCCATAATCGCCGGATCTCAGCTGTATCTGACAGCTGACATCAGACTGTAATGGCGGGGACCGAAATTAGCGTCGATCCCCGCCATTAACCCCTTAAGTGCAGCGCTCAAACGCGATCGCTGCACTTAAGGTGTTTGCAGCTTGTCAGAACCCCAGCAATGAAATTGCCGGGGTTCCGGTGGCTGCAATGGCAACCGGAGGCCTAATACTGGCCTCCCGGTCTGCCTAGCACCGAAACCGGTCAAGATCCGCCCGGCGGCGGAGCCTGATCGGCTTCCGTAGCTGCCGGCAAGATGGCGCCGGGTCAGGAGCTGATCCGGCGTCATCAGCGGTGGAAGTCAGCTGTACTCTACAGCTGACATCCACCTGTAACGGCAGTTACCGGAGCTAGCTCCGATCCCTGCCATTAACCCCTTCGATGCAGCAATCGAAAGCGATTGCTGCATCGTAGCGGTTACTAGCAGATCGCTGTTATGGCAACAGACACAATGGTCTCCTGCTCTGCCATTACGGAAGCTGATTTAGGCCCCGCCGGGAGGCGAAGCCTAATCGGCTTGCTGTCAGTGACTGACAGATCTAATACATTGCACTACATAGGTAGTGCAATGTATTAGAAAAAAAAAATATCTGACCGTTGGATCTTCAAGTCCCCTAGTGGGACTTGAGAAAAAGTGTAAAAAAAGTATAAAAAAGTGCAGAAAACAAAAGTTTCAAGTAATCAAATAAAACACACTCAGCCTTTTACTCTTATCAAGTCCTTTATTATTGAAAAATAATAATAAACCATAAGTATTTGGTATCGCCACGACCGTAACGACCTGAGGTATCAAAATATTATATTTATTGCATGCGGTGAACAGCGTAAAAAAAACGTAAAAAACTTTACCAGAGTTTCTGTTTTTTGGTCACTTTGCCCTACAAATATTAGAATAAAAAGTGATCAAAAAGTCGCACGCATCCAAAAATGGTACCTATAAAAACTATAGCTCGTCCCGCAAAAAACAAGCCCTCATACACCTCCGTCGATAAAAAAATTAAAAAGTTATGGTTCTCACAACTTGGCGACAGAAAAAATACATTATTTTTACAAAAGTAATTTTATTGTGCAAAAAGTTGTAAAACATAAAAAAGTGCTATAAATTAGGTATCGCCGGAATCGTACTGACCTGCAGAATAAAGGTAACATGTCATTTATAACGCATGGTGAACGTTGCATAAAAAAAACTAAAAAAGCTGTGCCAGAATTGCGTTTATTTGTTAACCTGGCATCCCAAAAAATAGGATAAAAGGTGATCAAAAAGTTGCATGTACCCCAAAATGGTACCAATAATAACTACAGCTCGTCCCGCAACAAACCAGCCCTCATACCGCTACGTCTATGAAAAATAAAATTAGTTATGGCTCCAATAAGTCAGGAAATAAAAAAATATTCAGTTGTGCCCGAGGGGAACATTTCTTCTGTTTCAAGAGGCAATTTATCAAGGACCTAAAATTAGGGAACCACGAAGGGGAGAGCCCAAACATATCTGCTGGAAGCGACGGTGCCCGTATTATACCAGGACAACACTTTCCCAGCAAAATTCCCCAAACTACAAAGGTGCGGAGTGTGGACCAAAAGGGGCATAAGAGAGGACGCCATTTACAGTGAAGGAAATAAGTATTTGATCCCTTGCTGATTTTGTAAGTTTGCCCACTGTCAAAGACATGAACAGTCTAGAATTTTTAGGCTAGGTTAATTTGACCAATGAGAGATAGATTATATAAAAAAGAAAATCACATAGTCAAAATTATATATATTTATTTGCATTGTGCACAGAGAAATAAGTATTTGATCCCCTACCAACCATTAAGAGTTCAGCCTCCTCCAGACCAGTTACACGCTCCAGATCAACTTGGTGCCTGCATTAAAAACAGCAGTTTTAAATGGTCACCTGTATAAAAGACTCCTGTCCACAGACTCAATTAATCAGTCTGACTCTAACCTCTACAACATGGGCAAGACCAAAGAGCTTTCTAAGGATGTCAGGGACAAGATCATAGACCTGCACAAGGCTGGAATGGGCTACAAAACCATAAGTAAGAAGCTGGGTGAGAAGGAGACAACTGTTGGTGCAATAGTAAGAAAATGGAAGACCTACAAAATGACTGTCAATCGACATCGATCTGGGGCTCCATGCAAAATCTCACCTCGTGGGGTATCCTTGATCCTGAGGAAGGTGAGAGCTCAGCCGAAAACTACACGGGGGGAATTTGTTAATGATCTCAAGGCAGCTGGGACCACAGTCACCAAGAAAACCATTGGTAACACATTACACCGTAATGGATTAAAATCCTGCAGTGCCCGCAAGGTCTCCCTGCTCAAGAAGGCACATGTACAGGCCCGTCTGAAGTTTGCAAATGAACATCTGGATGATTCTGAGAGTGATTGGGAGAAGGTGGTGTGGTCAGATGAGACTAAAATTTAGCTCTTTGGCATTAACTCAACTCGCCGTGTTTGGAGGAAGAGAAATGCTGCCTATGACCCAAAGAACACTGTCCCCACTGTCAAGCATGGAGGTGGAAACATTATGTTTTGGGGGTGTTTCTCTGCTAAGGGCACAGGACTACTTCACCGCATCAATGGGAGAATGGATGGAGCCATGTTCCGTCAAATCCTGAGTGACAACCTCCTTCCCTCCATCAGGACATTAAAAATGGCTCGTGGCTGAGTCTTCCAGCACGACAATGACCCGAAACATACAGCCAAGGCAACAAAGGAGTGGCTCAAAAAGAAGCACATTAAGGTCATGGAGTGGCCTAGTCAGTCTCCAGACCTTAATCCCATCGAAAACTTATGGAGGGAGCTGAAGATCCGAGTTGCCAAGCGACAGCCTCGAAATCTTAATGATTTACAGATGATCTGCAAAGAGGAGTGGGCCAAAATTCCATCTAACATGTGTGCAAACCTCATCATCAACTACAAAAAACGTATGACTGCTGTGATTGCCAACAAGGGTTTTGCCACCAAGTATTAAGTCTTGTTTGCCAAAGGGATCAAATACTTATTTCTCTGTTCACAATGCAAATAAATATATATAATTTTGACTGATTTTTTTTTTTTTTTTTTTATATATAATCTATCTCTCACTGGTAAAATTAACCTAGCCTTAAAATTCTAGACTGTTCATGTCTTTGACAGTGGGCAAACTTACAAAATCAGCAAGGGATCAAATACTTATTTCCTTCACTGTATCAGTGCGACACCAGCCTGTGCAGAAAGGATTGCTTCACAGCGTAACACACATCTATGGATTTTATTTTTTATTTTATTTTTTACCCCATTATTCTACCACCTGACTATGCCCCTTATATACTCCGCCCCGCTTACATGTACCCCCACATTATAAATGGAAACACCAGCAATACTCAAACAAATATAGTGCCAAGCAAAATCCGCTCTCCAAAAGCCAAATGGCGCTCCCTCCGCTCTGAACCCTACAGCGTGCCCAAACAGCAGTTTCCTTCAACATATATGGCATAGTCATACCCGGGAGAACCCTTTTAACAATTTTTGGGCTGTATGTCTCCAGCGTCATAAGCTTGGCATGACATATTTGCCACTGAATGGCATATCTAGGGAAAAATATAAATTTTTAATTTGCACCATCCGCAGTGCATTCACTTATGGAAAAGACCTGTGGGGTGAAAATGCTCACTACACCCCTTAATAAATGCCTTGAGGGGTGCAGTTTCCATAATAGGGTCACTTCTCAGGGGTTTCTTTTTATTATTTCACATCTGAGCCTCTGCAGTTGTGAACCAATACTTTGTAAATTGCCAAATTAGGCCTCCACTCCGCATGGTACTCTTCACTCCTGAGCCCTGTCATATGTCCAGGCAAAAGATTAGGGTCACATGTAGGGTGTTTCTATAACCGGGAAACACCGCATAATAATTAGAGAGCTGTCTCGTTATGGTGGCACAAGCCGGGCACCACATATTGGCATATCTATGGAAAAAAATCCCATTTTCACTCTGCAACATTGAGTGCACACTAATTTGTACAAAACACCTGCAGGGTTAAAATGCTTACTACACCCCTTGGTAAATGCATTGAGGGGTGTAGTTTCCAAAATGGGGTCACTTCTGGGGGGTTTCCACTGTTTTGGGCCCACAGGCGCCCATAAACCAATCCAGCAACATCTGCACTCCAAATGGCGGTCCTTCCCTTCTGAGCCCTGCCGTTTGCCCAAACAGCAGTTTGACCACATATGGGGTATTGCTGTACTCAGGAGAAATTGGTTTACAAATGTTGGTTTCTTTTTTTCCTTTATTTGTTGAGAAAATGAAAAAATTTGCGCTAAAACTACGTCGTCTTGAAGAAAAAGGATTGTTTTTATTTTCACTTCCCAATTCTTATAAGTTCTATGAAACATCTGTGGGGTCAAAACGCTCACTACACCCCTAGATGAATTCCTCAAGAGGTGTAGTTTCCTAAATGGAGTCACTTTTTGGGCGTTTTCATTGTTTTGTGCCCTCAGGGGCTTTGTAAATGTGACATGGCCTCCGCAAATCATTCCTGCTAAATGTGATCTCCAAAAGCCAAATAGCGCTCTTTGCCTTCTAAGCCTCGCCTTGTCTTCAAACAGCCGGTTATTACCACATGTGGGGTATTGTTTTACTCGGCAGAAATTGCTTTACACATTTTAGGGTATGTGCACACACACTAATTACGTCCGTAATTGACGGACGTATTTCGGCCACAAGTACCGGACCGAACACAGAGCAGGGAGCCGGGCTCCTAGCATCATACTTATGTACGATGCTAGGAGTCCCTGCCTCGCAGCAGGACAACTGTCCCGTACTGTAATCATGTTTTCAGTACGGGACAGTTGTCCTGCAGCGAGGCAGGGACTCCTAGCATCATACATAAGTATGATGCTAGGAGCCCGGCTCCCTGCACTGTGTTCGGTCCGGTACTTGCGGCCGAAATACGTCCGTCAATTACGGACGTAATTAGTGTGTGTGCACATACCCTTACGGTGCTTTTTATCCTTGTCCTTGTGGAAATGAGAAAAAATTAGCTAAACCTACACTTTCTTTGAAAAAATTTAGATTGTCATTTTTACAGCCAACTTCCAATAATTTATGCAAAAAACCTGTGCGGTCAAAATGCTCACTACACCCCTAGATAATTTCCTTGAGGTGTGTAGTTTCCCAGATGGGGTCACTTTTGGGGGATTTTCACTGTTTTGGCACCGCAAGAACCCTTCAAACCTGACATGGTGCCTAAAATATATTCTAACAATAAGGCCCCAAAATCCACTAGGTGCTCCTTTGCTTCTGAGGCCGGTGCTTCAGTCCAGTAGCACGTTAGAGCCACATGTGGGATATTTCCTAAAACTGCAGAACCTGGGCAACAAATATTAAGTTGTATTTCTCTGGTAAAACCTTCTGTGTTATAAAAAAAATTGTATTAAATATGTATTTCTGCAAAAAAATATGAAATTTGTAAATTTCACCTCTACTTTGCTTTAATTCCTGGGTAAATGTGTAAAGGGTTAAGACATTTTCTAAATGTTTTTAATACTTTGGGTGAAGTTTTTAAAATGGGGTGACTTTTTGGGGGTTTCTAATATATAAGGTCCTCAAAGCCACTTCACAACTGAACTGGCCCCTGTAAAAATGGCCTTTTGAAATTTTCTTGAAAATGTGAGAAATTGCTGCTAAAGTTCTAAGCCTTGTGATGTCATAGAAAAATAAAAGGATGTTCAAAAAACGATGCCAATCTAAAGTAGACATATGGGGGATGTTCATTAGCAAGAATTTTGTGTATTATAACTGCCTGTCTTACAAGCAGATACATTTAAATTGAGAAAAATGCTAATTTTTGCAATTTTTCACTAAATTTTGGTGTTTTTCACAATTAAATACTGAACATATTGATCAAATTTTGCCAGTAACTTAAAGTGCAATGTGTCACGAGAAAACATTCTCAGAATCGCTTGGATAGATGAAAGCATTCCGGAGTTATTACCACATAAAGTGAAACATGTCAGATTTGAAAAATGAGGCTCTGTCAGGAAGGTCAAAAGTGGCTTAAAGAGACTGTCACCACATTATAAGTGCCCTATCTCCTATATAAGGAGATGGGCGCTGTAATGTAGGTGACAGTAATGCTTTTTATTTAAAAAAACGATCTATTTTCACAAAGTTAAAAGCGATTTAAGTTTATTCTAATGAGCTTTCTTAATGCCCAACTGGGCGTACTTTTACTTTCGACCAAGTGGGCGTTGTACAGAGGAGTGCATGACACTGACCAATCAGCATCATGCACCCCTCTCCATTCATTTACACTGCACTAGCGATATAGATATATCACTATGTGCAGCCTCATACACAAGCCCTAACATTACTACAGTGTCCTGATAATGAATACACATGAAATCCAGCCTGGACGTCATGTGTACTCACAATCCTGACACTTCTGAATCTTTTTTTGTGAGATTTCGGCAAGTGAAACCAAATCTTGTTTAGCTCAGATCTCTCGAGATTTCGTATACGTTGCTGGAATCTCACAAAAAAGATTCAGAAGTGTCAGGATTCTGAGTACACATGACGTCCAGGCTGGATTTCATGTGTAGTCATTATCAGCACACTGTAGTAATGTTAGGGCTTGTGTATGAGGCTGCACATAGCGATATATCTATATCGCTAGTGCAGTGTAAATGAATGGAGAGGAGTGCATGATGCCGATTGGTCAGCGTCAGGCACTCCTCTGTACAACGCCCACTTGGTCGAAAGTAAAAGTACGCCCACTTGGGCATTAAAGTTCATTAGCATAAACCAAAATCGCTCCTAACGTTGTGAAAAAAAGATCGTTTTTTTAAATAAAAAGCATTACTGTCACCTACATTACAGCGCCCATCTCCTTATATAGGAGATAGGGAACTTATAATGTGGTGACAGTCTCTTTAAAAGGGAAGAGGTTAAAATTAGGGATTGTCCAAAGAAGACAACACCTTTTAAGCCTTGAGGGTTCATGTAACAGAAGATGATGAAGCTGACTCTAATACCATATCTAACAAAATCCCCAAACCTTTTATATTCCAGATGAACCTACAAGGTCTTTGAGTGGGCTGATCCTGAAAAATAATGTAAAAGCTCACTTTCACAATTTTCCAAATGGAGTGACTGACTTTATCAAGATCGAATGTTTGAATAACATCGGGGACTCGTCCCCACTGATTCGAGCTACAGTGGGTAAGTGTTTACTTCTCAAACGTTAATGTTCAGGATGTGATATTCAGTGCAGCTTAAAGAGGCTCTGTCACCAGATTTTGCAACCCCTATCTGCTATTGCAGCAGATCGGCGCTGCAATGTAGATTACAGTAACGTTTTTATTTAAAAAAAACGAGCATTTTTGGCCAAGTTATGACCATTTTTGTATTTATGCAAATGAGGCTTGCAAAAGTACAACTGGGCGTGTTGAAAAGTAAAAGTACAACTGGGCGTGTATTATGTGCGTACATCGGGGCGTGTTTACTACTTTTACTAGCCGGGCGTTCTGACGAGAAGTATCATCCACTTCTCTTCAGAACGCCCAGCTTCTGGCAGTGCAGACACACAGCGTGTTCTCGAGAGATCACGCTGTGACGTCACTCACTTCCTGCCCCAGGTCCTGCATCGTGTCGGACGAGCGAGGACACATCGGCACCAGAGGCTACAGATGATTCTGCAGCAGCATCAGCGTTTGCAGGTAAGTAGCTACATCGACTTACCTGCAAACGCTGATGCTGCTGCAGAATCATCTGTAGCCCCTTGCGGTACATGGGACTTATTGATTTAACTTATCTTTTATGGTGGGAATGGGAGAAAATAATCTTGCCACCGTTTTTTGGGCGAGTTTACACGGCGGTTTAATTAACCCGTTAGTGACAGGCCCATAGTGTTTCTACGTCGGTCACTAACGGGCCTTATTCCGATGCCGTAGACTTTTTACGTCGGAATAAGTAAACAGAGCAGGGAGCTGTCAAATCTTCCTGCTCCAGAGGCGGCTGGGGGCATCCCTGCTCGACCGGGTGAGATTTATATAAATATCGATCTCACCTGCTTAACCCTTCAGATCCGTTGCAGAGTAGCGTGCACTGCATCTGAGTGGTTTTGGAGAGAGGGAGGGAGCTCCCTCTCATCCAACTGACACCTGGCGATAAGATCGCCGAGTGTCTGTGTCTCCGATGGCAGCCGGGGGCCTAATAAAGGCCCCCAGGTCTCCCTGTGGTGAATGCCTGCTAGGTCATGCCGGAGGTCCCCAGCTGCCTTGGAAACCCCGACGGCGCCACGCGATTTCTTTGCGGGGGTGACAGAGGGAGCTCCCTCCCTCTGTCAAACACATTAGCTGTCGCTATTGACAGGGGCATCTAATGGGTTAAACTGCCGGAATCAGAGCGCGATTCGATTCCGGCAGTTGGGGCAGGAGCCCGGCTGTGTATATAACAGCCGTGCTCCAGCCGCTGAACTCGTGGGTACACTGGCAGTACCCACGCGATTAGAGCGACAGATCAATCCGTCGTTCGTCGTTAAGGGGTTAAAAGAAATAAAAAAAACTTTTCCTGAAATCTTCTGTTTCATTTAGTTATGCCCCTTTAAAACTTTCTGCCCAAAGTTTAATTTCAGCTGTACATATCTTTGTGGCTTGTAAAGAAAAGTACCATAGTAACATTGTGTGCTTCTAAAATAAATATATGTATTGTATTTTTCGAACTATAAGACGCAGTTTTAAGCAAGAATAAATCTTGCTAAAAAGTCCCTGAGTCTTATAGTCCGCAGTCAAGAGACCCGGCATCACCCGGCCCCCTGACCGCTTCTTAACTTAACCCCTCCCCGACCCATGACATGCTGGCACATCATGGAGGGGGGGGGGGGTTGATGTATGCTCCATACACTGCAGGTGTCAGCTGTGTTTTACAGCGGACACGCTGCTCTAACGCAGTTTAAACGTGTTGTGCAATAAAACACATGTATCCCCTATCCGTGTGATCGCTGGGGATCTGACGGAGAACGGGTACCGAAAGTCACCAAAAGCACTGCAGGAGAAGCATTGACTACCGCGTTCTGTATCCGGCAGCTCCATAGAGATGAATGGAATTCTTCTGCGCATGCGCGAGCGGCTCTCTTTTGATCTCTATGGCGCTGCGGAACAAATAAGTCGGACACAGAACCTGGAAGTAACTCGCTGAGCTACGCTGTTTCCGTAACTCCTATAGAACTGAATACTAGTTACGGAAACGGCGTAGCTCGCATGCTACGCTGCTTCCGTAACTGCCATTCACTACTATGGGAGTTAGGGAAGCAGCGTAGCTCTTCGAGTTATTCTGTTTCGGTAACTCCACATGCAAACAAGTGGCCGCTGGTAGGGGAACTAATAAAATGTGTAAAAAAAACTTCTCCCATTTAGGCCCAAGCACAATGTAAAAAATAATTTGGTAAAGCTATGTCCGTAAAAGTCCGTTCTATTACAATATACCATTATTTAACTCGCACGGCGAGTTTAAAAATGTAAAACTTCAAAATAGTTTTTTGGTCATGTTAGCGCTTAAAAAATTAAATAAAAAAACGTATGTACCAAAAAATGGTGCCAATTAACCCTTTCATGCTGACAATCTGTATATCTAGATCTCTATTCCAGCCGGCATAGCGCTGTGAAAAGCACTCGGACGCCGGCTGTGTCAGTATCCGCGTCTCCCCAGCAACCTGTTCTCTGACGGCCGAACTGATTGGTTCGGCTGCAGAGAATATGATCACAGTCATTAACCGCTTCCTGACCGCCCGCTGTAAATTCATGTCTACGCTTGCTGGGCTCTGTGCAGAGCCGACGTGAATTCACAGTGGGTGTTAAAAGCGCGATCCGGGTGTCTCCGAGTAGTGCTGACACCCGGATCGCGCTGTTAACCCCTGCCTCTGTTCCCGGAGACATGACTGAACCAGGTCCCGATCATGTGACCGCAGGAAAAGTTTGTTGTATCAACAAACTGGAAAGTTTGTTGCTACAACAAATTTTCCCGAGGACCGATTGCGGGTGCTGGTCCTCATAGGCTTCCTGTCAGTGTGACTGTCCGCATCACACTGACAGTTTATAATATGTTACACTACCTAGGTAGTGTAATGTATTCTAGCAGCCATCCGTGCTGCAGGTCTTCAAGTAAAAAATAAAAAAAAGTAATAAATGTTTTATAAAAGTGTAAAAACAAGTTATAAGTTACAAAAACAAAAAATTCTTCTTTTCCCTATAATAAGTCTTTTATTATAGGAAAAAAACAAAAACGTAAAGTGCACATATTTGGTATCACCGCATTCGCAACGCCCCCAACTATAAAACTATAATATTATTTTTCCCGCACGGTGAATAAACCGCAAAAATAATTAAAAAAACAATACTAGCATCACTATTTTTTTGTCATCACCCCTCCCAAAATATAGAATAAAAAGTGATCAAAAATTTGCATGTACCCCAAAATAATACTAATAAAAACTACAACCCGCCCCGCAAAAAACAAGCCCTAAGGGCTTATTCAGACGAACGGGATATACGATTTTCACACGCGTCGCACGGAACTATATTAGTCTATGGGGCCGTGCAGACAGTTGCGTGATTTTTACGCAGCGTGAGTCTGCTGGGGAAACGTCACGACATGTCCGTTCTTTGGGCGTATATCACGCACCCATTGAAGTCAATGGGTGCGTGAAAATCACGCTCACCACACGGAAGCACTTCCATGGGACGCGTGTGATTCACGCAACAGCTGTCAAGCTATGAATGAGAACAGAAAAGCACCACGTGCTTTTCTGTTTACAAACATCCAAACGGAGTGTCATAATGATGCCGCGCATCATACGGGGTTGACACACGGAGCTGTTAAGTGCCTTTTGCAAACGCAAAACGCCACGTTTTTTGCATGTGCAAAACTCACATTCTCGTGTGAATCCGGCCTTACACAGCTTTTTTGACTGAAAAATAAAAACAATTACGGCTCTCAGAATATGGTGACACAAAATAAATAATTTGATAGAAAAGTGATTTTATTGCGCAAACACCACAAAACCTCAAAACACAATATACATATGGTATCGCCGTAATTGTACCGACCTGCAGAATGAAGTAAAATGTAATTTATAGGGAACAGTGATTACTGTAAAAAAAAAAAAAAAAAAACATTGTCAAAATGTATGTCGTTTTTTTTGTCACTTTGCTTGACCAAAAAATCGAACAAAGTGATCAGAGAATCACATATACCCTAATATGGTACCAATGAAAACTACAGATTGTAACGTAACAAATAAGCCTTCGCACGGCTCAGGTGGAGAAAAAAATAAAAAGTCCTGGCGCTCAGAATATAGCGACAGAAATTGTGCAGCGTGTCCAAAAGCGGATAAGATTGGGCACCATTTATCAGTGCGACATCGGCCACACATCTGAGTTATTTATTTACCCTCTTATTATGCCCTGATGTATTCCGCACAGATTACTTATGCCCCCACATTATAAACTGAAATACCAGCAAAACCCCAAACAACTACTTGTAAGCAAAATATGCGCTCCAAAAGCCAAATGGCGCTCCTTCCCTTCTGAGCTCTGCCGTGGGTCCAAACAGCAGTATTACTACATATTGGGTATTGCCGTAATCGTGAGAAATAGCTTTACAAGTTTTGGGGTGCTTTTTATTCTTTATTCCTTGTAAAAATTACATTATATTTTTTCAGAAGAAAAGTAGATTTTCATTTTCACAGACCTATTCCAAAAAATATAGCAAAAGACCTGTCTGGTCAAGATGCTAACTATACCCCTAAATAAATTCCTTGAGGTGTTTTAGTTTCCCAAACCACTTTTGGGGAGAGTCAACTGTTTTGGCACCACCTCTTCAAACCTGACATGGTGCCTAAAATATATTCTTAAAAAAAGGAGACCCCAAAATCGTCTAGGTGCTCCTTTTGCTTCTGAGGCCGGTGCTTCAGTCCATTATCGTACTAGAGCCACAAGTGGAATATTTCTAAAAACTGCAGAATCTGGGCAATAAATATTGAGTTGCGTTTCTCTGGTAAAACCTTCTGTGTTACAGAAACAAATGTATTACAAATGAATTTCACCACAAAAAATTCACCTCTACTTTGCTTTAATTCCTGTGAAACGCCTAAAGGGCGCCTAAAGCTTTCTGAATGCTGTTTTGAATACTTTGAGGGGTGCCGTTTTTAAAATTGGGTGATTTATGGGGTCTATCTAGTACATAAAGCCCTCCAAAGCCACTTCAGAACTGAACTGGTCCTTGACAAAATAGCCTTTTGAAATTTTCTTTAAAATGTGAGAAATTGCTGCTAAAGTTCTAAGCCTTGTAACGTCCTAGAAAAATAAAATAATATTCAAAAAACAATTTGTGTGGTATTACGATCTGTATTACAAGTAGATTACATTTAAAATTAGAAACATTATAATTTTTTCAAAATTTTCTTTACATTTTGGCGTTTTTCGCAAATAAGCTATGAATTTATTGACCAAATTTTTCCACTAACAAAGTACAATATGTCACGAGAAAACAATCTCTGAATCGCTTGGATAGGCAAAAGCATTCCGGAGTTATTACCACATAAAATGATACATGTCAGATTTTGAAAAAATGGGGCTTGTCATTGAGACATCAAGGACCCTTGGTTTTGAAAGGGTTAAACTATAGCTCGTCCCACAAAAAAATAAGCCCTCACACCGCTCAATCGATGAAAAAAATATAAAAAAGTTAAGGCTTTCAGAATGTGGTGAAACGGAATAAATTATTTTTTAACGAATCATTTTTTTCCTATTTTCTGTTGTCTAAAACCTGGGTGCGTCTTACGGTCGGGTGCGTCTTAGGGTCAGAAAAATACTATATATAGATAGATAAATATAGATGTAGGAGCCAAAGACATCCAAGCAATTTTCTGTAGTGTGCAGCCCTGACTAGTAGTAATGCTTCACCATAATCATATTTGTACCTTCCATTGATTTCTAGGTATCCTTATCACTACAATTGCTTCAAAGGGAGAGCTACAGAATTGGCCAGAGCTTTTACCAAAATTATGTGGTCTATTGGACTCTGAAGATTACAACACATGTGAAGTGAGTTTCTTCTCCTTTTTATTTAAAGACTATATATGTGGTGTTTTGGCACAACAAATGCTATTGTAAAGCTGACTGACATGAACGTATTTTTATGAGCAGGCAGGTCACAAAAAAGCAAGGCCTGAATCTCTCAACCAGTATTGGTAGCATGAGTCACAGGGGTGCATGGTTCATCAATATTTTCATGACTTTTCATGTGAGTGGTATGTGCCCTCTAAGCCCACTTAAAGAGGCTCTGTCACCACATTATAAGTGGCCTATATTGTACATGATGTGATCGGCGCTGTAATGTAGATTACAGCAGTGTTTTTTATTTAGAAAAACAAACATTTTTGAGTTTCTCAATGGACAACTGGGTGTGTTTTACTTTTTGACCAAGTGGGCGTTGTACAGAGGAGTGTATGACGCTGACCAATCAGCGTCATACTCTTCTCTCCATTCATTTACTGTGCACATAGCTATATCACTATGTGCAGCCATATACACAAACACTAATGTTACTGCAGTGTCCTGACAATGAATATACATTACCTCCAGCCAGGATGGGATGTGTATTCAGAATCCTGACCACTTCTCTGTGATTTATAGCAGGCGTAGTCGCGCGAGATTACGCTGTAAACTGTCATTTACAGCGAGATCTCGCTGTGCTGTGCTGTGCTGTGCATCAGAGAAGAGCCCGGATTCTGAATACACCATGTTCTTGCTGGAGGTAATGTATATTCACTGTCAGGACACTGCAGTAACGTTAGTGTTTGTGTATGTGGCTGCACATGGTGATATTGCTGTCTGCAGTGTAATTGAATGGAGAGAAGTGTATGACGCT
This sequence comes from Rhinoderma darwinii, assembly GCF_050947455.1. Lineage (NCBI taxonomy): Eukaryota > Metazoa > Chordata > Amphibia > Anura > Rhinodermatidae > Rhinoderma > Rhinoderma darwinii. The sequence continues at coordinate 553,002,290 of NC_134687.1, forward strand.
GATTGGCCAGTGTCATACACTTCTCTCCACAACGCCCACTTGGCCAAAAAGTAAAACGCCCAGTTGTCCATTAAAGAAAGTCATTAGCATAAAGCTAAAATGGGTCATAACTCTGTCAAAAATGATTGTTTTTCTAAATAAAAAACACAGCTGTAATCTATATTACAGCGCCAATCAGATTATGTACAATATAGGGCACTTATACTGTGGTGACAGAGCCTCTTTAACATGCTTGCATGCCATCTCTTAAATGAGGATTATTAATTACCATGTTTCTTTGAAAAACTTGTGTAAGTTTTCAGGCAATTGAGTAATGTGTAAATTGTCATTTAATTACCGAGCGCAGAACTGTTAACAATTGTTGCTATAACATTTCTCTTCTAGGAAAATGATACAATGTGTCTATTTAAAACTAACAAAAAAAATCTGCTGCTCTCCAGATGTTGGAATTCTGAGCCAAAAGTTTCTTCTTTTTCCTGAGAGAAATAGAACCAGATAACAAACTCAATTCTGAGATGTTTATATGTGGTTGATGGTTTTTGTGTGTGCACATGTATAGAATATAAATCTTTAGTTTCATAAAAGTTGTTACTTGAATTTCTGGTTCTGTATTTACTACGTTTGCCTTTGCTGTTATATGTAGCACCTACTCCTAAATACCGACGTTAAATTGGTGGCCTATCCTAATCGATATTGGATTGGTGGGTGGGGTCAGACTTGGTAAATTAAGTAGTAGCTGTTTCTGGTATTATTCCTCCGTCTCATTCACTTGAATAGTAGGAAGCTGTAGTCGCCACTAAAACAATGTAGGGAACCCCCCAAACCGCTAATTGAAGGTGGTCCGAGTAGTCAACCCCCCTAACTAATATTAATGGCCTAGTCTGAGGATAGGCCATCGATTTTAAGAAACTGGAAAACCCTGTTTTAAGATGGTCGTACACATAAGAGGTGTTGGGCCAACAGCTATATCTCCATTTACTCCCTCACGGAGAAGGAGATGGGCTCATGCCAGATACCTCTGTTATCGCTTGTCCCTGGGGAATCGAGGCTTGGGCATGCTCTACTTCAATACCTAGGTGATAAATCGTGTCTCACCCATACACATTAAATTGACGCCAGTTGACTACTTTTGTCTAATATGTAAGGCCGCTTTACATTTTAAGTAATTGAACTGTCTTCTTGTAAGGTTATCAAATTATATTTATTTTCTTTTAATCAGGTAACTGTTTATTAAAACAAACAAGTTTCACATTTTCCGCGATACAAGAGTATTCCGTCCCCTACAAGCACTTACAGTACCTGCAATGAGAGAAACACTCGCATGAAACAGATCAGCATTCCCCACCCATGCCAAACTCGAGTCATCCAGCCAAGAAGCCCACATCTCCTCATATTTTTTTTAAAGCACCCCTTTTAAGGTATATAGGCTTTTCCATAGATACAAGCCTGTTCACTTTAGCAATATACTCTGATCAAGTGGGAGGTAACTCCTGCAACCATCTCTGATCGATCAACTTCTTTGCTATATAAAGTAAACGAGCCACTACAGTTTTCAACTTCTCCGACCCCCTTAAAACATCCACATATCCTAGGATACATATATATGGTGTCAATATAATATCAGCAGAGTACACCCCATTAATTACACTTACAACCTCTCTCCAAAAAGTGTCAGGAGTTGGACCCGACCACATCATATGAATGAGATCAGCATTGTGAGTTTTACATCTATTACACAAAGGAATATCTCTCAAGCCAATATCAAAAAGGAACTGAGGTGTTTTGTACACCCTGTGCAAAAGATATAATTGTGATAGTCTATGGGCCTCACTAAGCGACAATCTAGGGGTGTATGCCACTATATCCTGCCATTGCCCATCCTCCATAGGACCAACATCCCTTTCCCATTTGATTTTGACCCCTAGAGGAATTTTAGAATTCTCTCTATCCAACAAATAATTGTACGCCATTGAAATTAGCCATTGGATTCCACCCTATCCCCAATGAGTGACCATTGGATTCACAGTACACGTGAGAGTATCACACCCACAGTAGTCTCCTTTCCTAACGCATGTCTCATCTGCAAATATTCAAAAAAGGAATCTTTCAGCAAAGCGAACTCAGATTGCAGATCAGAGCACATTCTCATAATCCCCCCTTTATAGAGCGGAGTTAACCACCAAATACAAGGTTGTCAAATTTAATTATTTTTATTTCTTGGTTAAACCTTTCTCTGAAAGCTAGTTTGAAAGCTATTACAGCCACCATTACAGCTGTCACAGGGGTTGTCACTTATCTTTAACACTTGAATGTTAAATCTGCCCACTCATGCAGCGACACATCTTCCATACCTGTGCTGGATCAGTATCTGTTTTTTTTTTTTTTCTATTTTCTGTGTAAAAAGTAGTAATGCAGTTCAGAGAATCTATACATGATATATAATCCGGTAATTTTCAGGTTGTTTAGGTGTGTATGTATATATCTATCGAACCGTTTTAGGGCGCACGGTATAGAAGTTTCTATGCATCTCATATATATATATATATATATATATATATATATATATATATATATATAATATTGAGATGCACGATGCATCGAAACTTCTATACCGTGCGCCCTAAAACTGTTCGATACCGTTGTTTCATGTATTTCTATACTAAGCTGTGCGGCCGCACAGCTCAGTATTGTAACATGAATGTATGAGAGCGGGGCTGCGGTTGTGTGATAAAGCCATTGACACTCCTTAGTCCTGATAAGTGCGCGCGGTCAGCATGAGGTGATGCGACCAGCGCTGCACTGAGTGGCGGCACTGAAGACTGAACGTGGCGAGCGCACTTCGAAACACCCCCATGTTCTGTCTTCGGTGCCTGCGCCGCCGCTCATTAGTGCAGTGACGGCCGCATCACCTCATGCTGACAGCGTGCGCACTTAATGTCAGGAGCGGGGCAATGGTTGTATTACACAGCCGCAGCCCCGCTCTAACGGCGGAGATCAGTGAAACCTCTCATCTCCACCACTATTCCCCTGAATGCTGCGATCAAAGCTGACCGCAGCATTCAAGGGGAAAATGAGAAGGGGGGATGCCCCTTGAATAGCGTCACAGGGAATCCCTGTGACGCGATTGTAGGACATACCATATATGGGCAGACATCCTAGGGTCCATTGAAGGACCCCAGGGCTGTCTTACCATATTTTCTGTTAGGACATATCTAAGTATGCCTTAACTGCCTGTGTACTATCCTTATACAGGCTAATGTACTGGCGTATAGATATCAGTACATTATGTTTTTACTTTATTAAACTTTAAAGTGGTGGTCAATAAAAAGAATACACATTTTTTACAATAAACTTTAACCTCTTTACGCGCTGCTCCGCAACTGTACGTCCTGCAGAGTGCTTGCTTCCCGCATCCAGACGTACTATTGCGGAGTAGTTCCCGGCGCACACTGTCCTAATGGACAGTGTCCGGGAACCGGGAGGTCAGCTGTCCCTGACAGCTGACACTCCAGTCTTACCGGTCAGTGGACCATCGCCGCTGATTTCGGCAATTAATCCCATAAATGCGGGGACAGATTGCGTTCGCCACATTTAAGGGGTTTGAAGTACGGCAGCCCGCACAAAGTGATTGTGGGGGCTGCCGATGCTTGTCGTGGCAATCGGAGGCCAGACCATGACCTCCGGGTTGCCATGTACGGAAGCCTCGGAGGAGCAGCCTCCGGCCGGTGCTCCAAGGCTTCCTGTCAGTGTGATTGTCACGTCACAATGACAGAATACATTACACTACGTAGGTAGTGTAATGTACTCTAGCAGCAATCAAAGATGTAAGTTTAAGTGTGCCCTAGTGGGACAAGTGAAAAAAGTAAAAAAAAAAAAGTAATGTTTTAAAAAAAAGTGTAAAAATAAGTTATATAAACAAACATTGCTTTTTTTCCTATAATAAGTCTCATTATAGGAAAAAATGAACGCGTTAAAAAAATACACATATTTGGTATCACCGCGTTCGTAAGTACCCAAACTATAAAACGGTTGTTGTTTTTTCCCCCGCACGATGAACACCCCAAAAAAATCCATAAAAAACTACACCAGAATCGCTATTTTTTTTGTGTCACCACCCATCCAAATATAGAGAATAAAAAGTGATCAAAAAGTCACATGTACCCGAAAATATTACCGATAAAAACTACAACCCGTTCCGCAAAAAACAAGCTCTTACACAGATTTTTTTGACTGAAAAATAAAAAAGTTTTGGCTCTCAGAATATGGTGATACAGAAAATAAATTATTTTTATAAAAGTGATTTTATTGCGCAAACGCTGCAAAACGTAAAAAAACCTATATACATATGGTTTCGCCATAATCGTACCGACCCGCAGAATAAAGTAAAATTGTCATTTATAGTGCGTGGTGAACGCCGCAAAAAATAAACTAAAAAACATGTCAGAATTGCTTGTTTTTGGTCACCCGGCTTGCAAAAAAATGTAATAAGTGATCAAAAAAATTGCATGTATCCCAAAATGGTACCAATGAAAAGTACAGATTGTCCCGCAATAAATAAGCCCTCACACAGCTCCGGTGGTGAAAAAATAAAAAAGTTCTGGCTCTCAGATTATGGCGATGCAAAATGTGCAGTGTTCCAAAATCGGATAAGATTGGGCTCCATTTATCAGTGAGACACCAGCCACACATCTGCGGATTATTATTTATTTACCGCATTATTATACCCTCTTATTATGCCCTGATGTACTCCGCGCAGATTACATGTGCCCCCACATTATAAACTGAAATACCAGCGAAACCCAAAACAAAACTGCCAAGCAAAATCTGTGTTCCAAAAGCAAAATGGCGCTCCCTCCCTTCTGTGCCCTGCAGCGTGCCCAAACAGCAATTTGTTCCCACATATATGGCATTGCCATACCCGGCAGAACCCGCTTAACGTTTTATGAGGTATTTGTCTTGTGTCGCACAAAATGGGCACAACATATTATGCACTATAATGGCATATCAGTGGAAAATTGCAATATTCACACCATCCGCCGTGCATTAACCCCTTTGTGCACTATGACTTAATAGCACGTCATGGTGCGGGGGTTGATGTATGGAGCGGGCTCACAGCTGTATTACAGCTGACACCCAGGACTAATGAACAGGAACAGCGATCGTGCGGTTATAGAAACCTGTAAAAATAACAATATACTGCAATACTTTAGTATTGCAGGATATTGTACCAGCGATCCAATGATCGCTGGTTCAAGTCCCCTAAGGGTACTAATAAAATGTGTAGAAGAATTAGTTATTAGTAGTGAGAAAGAAACAAGTTTAAAGTAAAAAAAAAAACAAAAAACGTTCCCATTTTTCTTAAGTAATGTAAAAAAATAAACAAAATTGGTATCGCTACATCCGTAAAAGGTCGAACTATTACAATATACCATTATTTAACTCGCACGGTGAACACCGTAAAAAATGTAGATCATTTAAACCGCCAAAATCGCTATAGTTCGTTTTACCGCACGACGAAAGCTGTAAAAACGAAAACTCAAAAAATCTAATCTGATTTTTTTTTTTCCTATAGTTTCCTATTTTTTTTTTCCGTTTCCCAGTACTTTTATGGTACTTTAAATGGTGTCAATAGAAACTACAATTCCTCCCACAAGAAATAAGCCCTCACATCACTCTACTGACGAAAAAATAAAAAAGTTATGGCTCTTGGAAGGCGGGGAGTGAAAAACAAAAATAAGAAAGCAAAAAACGGATCAGTCCTGAAAGGGTTAATTCATATCTAATGAAAAAAACGTATGACCACATGTGGAGTATTTCCGTACCCGGGAGAAATAGCGTTACAAAAATTGTTTGTTTTTTTTTCTCCTTTTATCCCTTGTGAAAATTAGAAAATTCCACATTCTAGTGGGAAAAAAATTGTGATAATTTTTCTCAGCCTAATTCTAATAAATTCTGCAAAAGACCCATGGAGTCTAAATGCTCACTATACCCCTAGAAACAATTCCTTGAGGGGTGTTTCCAAAATGGGGTAACTTGGAGGGGGGTGTTCCACTGTTTTGGTCCGTCCAGTGCGTTGCAAACGCAGCATGGCACTGAAAAACAATCCAGCAAAATCTGTGCTCCAAATGGCGCTCCTTCCCTTCTGAACGCTGCCATAGGTCCAATCACCAGTTTTTTTTACCACATATAGGGTATTGCCGTAATCAGGAGAAAATGCCTTACAAATGTTGTGGTTCTTTTTTTCCCTTTTATTCCTTGTAAAAATGTACAATTTCTATGCTTTTTCAGAAAGTTGATTTTTCATTTTCACTGCCTAATTCCACTAATTTCTGCAAAAAACCTATGAGGTCAAAATGCTAACTATACCCTTAGATAAATTCCTTGAGAGGTGTAGTTTCCAAAATGGGGTCACTTTTGGAGGGTTTCCCCTGTTTTGGTCTCTCCAGGGCGTTGCAAACGCGACATGACACCGAAAACCAATCCAGCATAATCCGTCCTCCAACATCCAAATGGCACTCCTTCACTTCTGAGCCCTGCTGTGGGTCCAATCAGCAGTTTATTACCACATATGGGATATTGCTGTAATCAGGAGACATTGCTTTACATATGTTGGGGTGCATTTTCTTCATTATTCCTCGTAAATATTAAAAATTTCTGTTTTTTCAGAAAATAAGTAGATTTTAATTTTTACAGACGAATTCCAATATATTTAGCGAAAAACCTGTGTGGTCAAAATGCTAATTATGCCCCTATATAAATTCCTTGAGGGATGTAGTTTCCACTGTTTTGGCACCACAAGACCTCTTCAAACCTGACAGGTGCCTAAAATATATTCTAAAAAATGAGGCCCAAAATCCACTGGCTGCTCCTTTGCGTCTGAGGCCTGTGTTTCAGTCCATTACCAGACTAGGGCCACATGTGGGATATTTCTAAAAACTGCAGAATCTGGGCAATAACTATTGAGCTGCATTTCTCTGGTAAAACCTTCTGTGTTACAAAAAAAATGTATTAGAAATGAATTTCGGGAAAAAAAATAAAATTTGTAAATTTCACCTCTACTTTGCTTTAATTCCTGTGAAACGCCTAAATGGTTAAAACACTTTATGAATGCTGATTCGAATACCTTGAGGGGAGCTGTTTTCAAAATGGGCTGACTTCTGGGGATTTTCTAATATATAAGGCCCTCAAAGCCACTTCAGAACTGAACTGGTCCCTGAAAAAATGGCCTTTTGAAATTTTCTTTAAAATATGAGAAATTGCTGCTAAAGTTCTAAGCCTTGTAACGGCCTAAAAAAAAATAAAAGGACGTTCAAAAAACTATGTAAACGTAGGAAATGTTAACTAGTAACTATTTTGTGTGGTATTACCATCTGTTTTACAAGCAGATACGTTTAAATTTAGAAAAATGCTAATTTGTGCACATTTTTTCTAAATTGTGGTGGTTTTCAGAAATAAATACCAAAATTATGGACAATTTTTTAACTAACATAAAGTACATCATGTCACGAGAAAACAATCTCAGAATCGCTTGGATAGGTAAAAGCATTCCAATGTTATTACCACATAAAGTAACACATGTCAGATTTGAAAAAATCGGCTGTGTCCTGATGGGGTTAAAATAAGTCTTAATACATAGAATATACACCTATTCGGTATTTGCACGGCTGTAATAACCTGCAGAACAATTTTTTGCGTCGATGTGTACGCTGTAAAAAAAAAAAACACTACTTTCCTTCACTTATTAATGTAAGGCACGAGGTGTGATGAATTTTGAATGTGACTCACATTAATAGTAATTAACCCCATCATGTACCTCACACATTAACCCAATGTCCATTATGGCTGACCAGCATGATCAGGTTAATTACTATTCATGTGAGGCACATTAAAAATTAATCACACCATGTGCCTCACATGAAAATAAAAATGTAAGAATTTTTTAAAATTTTATATTACTGTTGGCAAAGTATCGTTTTGGTATCAAATCGCAATGCTACACTAAGTATTTGTATCCAAGTTCTGGTATCCTGTGTGTGTGTGTGTGTGTGTGTGTGTGTGTGTGTGTGACACACACACACACACACACACACACACACACACACACACACACACACACACACACACACACACGCGTGCGCGCTCCAGTCTCACCAGCTCTTGCACTGTCCGTAGCAGTGACACGCCCCTTGCCAGTTCGACAGACAAGTACAAGACTGATTTCTCGCGAGATATCAGTCTTGTACTTGTCTGCCGGGAGCTGAAGAGCAAGAGCGTACATGCTCTCCTCTCTCCTTCTCTTGCTGTGACACTGTCCGTGGCTGATTGGACAATCTCAGCCATGTTACACGCCCCCTTGCCATTACACGGCACATTGACCGTTCAGGGGTTATTTAAATATCGGGCGCCAAATATAATGGCACTGATATCTAAATAACGGAGGAGTGTAGAAAAAAATAAATGTAAAGTGCCCCAGGGTTTGTGCAGCCCTGCCCATTAAATGCTGCACATCTATGGGGAGGTGAAAGGTTCTCTTTAAAGAGGCTCTGTCACCAGATTATAAGTTCCCTATCTCCTACATAATCTGATCGGCGCTGTAATGTAGATAACAGTGCTTTTTATTTTGAAAAAGTATCAATTTCGATCAAGTTATGCACAATTTTAGACTTATGCTAATTCGTTTCTTAATAGACAACTGGGTAGGGATGTCACCATACCAGAATTTGGACTTTGATACCGATACTTCGTTTAGTATTGCGATTTCTATACCAATTTCGATACTTTTGCCAACAGTAATAAAAAAAAAATTCTTCCGTTTTCTGACGCGCCTCACATTAATAATAATTAATCCCATCATGTTTCTCAGTCATAATGGGTTAATGTGTGAGGTACATGATGGGGTTAATTACTATTAATGTGAGGAACATGGAGGTTAAATTCATCGCACCTCGCGCCTCACATTAATAAGTGAATGAAAGCCGTGTTTATTTCATTTTTTTACAGCGTACACATCATAAATGATGCAAAAAATTTGTGCGCACCATTACTGAATGTGTATATTTTATGTATTGAGACTTATTTTAATGTTTATTGTAAAAAAGGTGAATGTATTTTTTTTTAATTTTAACAATACTTTGTTTTTACTTTACTTTTAAACTTTAATGTACTGACATATATCAGATATGTGCCAGTACATTACCCTGTGGACAGATAGCACACAGACATATATCAGATATGTGCCAGTACATTACCCTGTGGACATATAGCACACAGACATATATCAGATATGTGCCAGTACATTACCCTGTGGACAGATAGCACACAGACATATATCAGATATGTGCCAGTACATTACCCTGTGGACATATAGCACACAGACATATATCAGATATGTGCCAGTACATTACCCTGTGGACAGATAGCACACAGACATATATCAGATATGTGCCAGTACATTACCCTGTGGACAGATGGCACACAGGCAGTTGTTAGGACATACTTGGGTATGTCCTAACATGAAATATGGTAAGACAGCCCTGGGGTCTGTCAATAGACCCTGGGCTGTCTGCCCATATATGGTATGGCCCTCGATCGCGTCACAGGAATTCCCTGTGACGCATCCAGGGGCATCCCCCCCCTGCTCATTTTCTCCTGAATGCTGCAGTCAGCTGTGATTGCAGCATTCAGGGGAATAACGGTGGCCATGTTCTGTCTTCAGTGCCGCCGCTCATTAGTTCAGCGCTGGCCACATCGCATCATCCTGACCCCGCGAACTTATCATGACTCAGGAGCGGGGCTGTGGCTGAATTACACAGCCGCAGCCGCGCTCCCATGCATTCATGTATTACTATACTGAGCTGTGCGGCTGCGCAGCTCAGTATCGAAATACAGGAAATAGCGGTATCGAACCGTTTAGGGATGCAGAGTATCGAAACAGTATCGAAGTTTCGATGCACCGTGCATCCCTACAACTGGGTGTGTTTTTTACTTTTTTACCAACTGGGTGTTGTAAAGAGAAGTGTATGACGCTGACCAATCAGCGTCATACACTTCTCCGTTGATTTTTAGCAGAACTCGCAACACATACTCCCACATTAACTTTACCGAAGTGTCTTGAGAGTGAATAGACATCACCACCAGCCAAGACGCGATGTCTATTCACAATCCCGACACTTCGGTAAAGTTTCTATGAATCAGTAGCGTGATCTCACTAGATCACACTATGCTGTGATTAAGACCCACACTAACGTTACAGAAGTGTCGGGAGTGTGAATAGACATAGCATACTGGCTGAAAGCGATGTCTATTCACTCTCAAGACACTTCTGTAAAGTTAATGTGGGAGTATGTATGAGTACTGCTAAAAATCAACGGAGAGAAGTTTGACGCTAATTGGTCAGCATCATACACTTCTCTTTACAATGCCCAGTAGGTAAAAAAAGTAAAAACAAGCCCAGTTGCCTATTAAGAAACTAATTCGCATAAATCTAAAATTGTGCATAACTTGATCCAAATCGATTGTTTTTCAAAATAAAAAGCACTGTCCTCTACATTACAGCGCCGATCAGATTATGTAGGAGGGCATTTATAATCTGGTGACAGAGCCTCTAAATCATGTTCAGTGCTAACTACTGCTAACAAATTATTGTACTCTATAAAAAAAAAAAAAAAATGTTTGGCTTATTTTTCATAGGGAGCTTTCGGAGCCCTTCAGAAAATCTGTGAAGACTCTGCTGAGATTTTAGACAGTGATATTTTGGAACGACCTCTCAATGTTATGATCCCCAAGTTCTTGCAGTTTTTTAAACATAGTAGTCCAAAAATAAGGTACCATATTTTTATTTATTTCAAATCATGTTAACCTCTTCAACAAATTGTTTACTAATTTAGACTGTAGTCAAATGTAACTGAATGGGCGTTACATAAATGTCGTATCACAGCGAGCTACACTGTTTCCATGGCTTGGAGTTCTGAAAACAGCATAGCTCGCTGTGCTACGCTGTTTCTGTAACTTCCATTCACTTTTATATGGGAGTTCTGAAATTCTCATAGCAAAGCCCACTCGGCTTTCTGGAGAACAAGGCCAGAGAGTCCCTCATAACTCCGTGGCCATAGCCCAGCGACAGCAGGTAGGACAGGGTCAGGGGACCACGTTCTAGAGAGAATTGCGAGTCATCAGACGTTTATAGCATATCCTATGGATATTCCATAAATGTCTGAGTAAGGAATAACCCTTTAATCCTATTCTTTTTATCTTGCAATTGAGGAATCTGTGCTTGTATGCTAATCACCTGCCAACAGCAGCAGGACGCTATGCCACACGTTTATTTAGGGTTTAAAATAAAATGTAATTAAATGTGCATCTCCTGTTTTATTACTTCTCTGGAGTATTTTTAAAGAATGACTATTGTTTCCTTCCACTTAGGTCGCATGCTGTTGCCTGTGTTAATCAGTTTATCATTGGAAGAACGCAAGCTCTTATGCTGCATATTGACTCCTTTATTGAGGTATGAACTTAGAAGTAAAACATAGACATGAGATTTAACCCGTTAGTGACCGTCAATACGCCTTTTAACGGCGGCCACTAACGGGCTTTATTCTGATGCATACGCTTTTTTACGGCACTGCATCAGGATAAAGTAAACAAGCAGGGAGCCGTCAAATCTCCCTGCTCTCAGCTGCCAGAGGCGTCCCTGCTCTGCCGTGTGAGATCGATATTAGTATCGATCTCACCCGTTTAACCCCTCAGATGCGGTGCTGAATAGCGTGCACCGCATCTGAGTGGTTTTGTAGAGAGGGAGGGAGCTCCCTCTCATCCCACCGACACCCGGCGATAAGATCGCCGAGTGTCTGTGTCTCTAATGGCAGCCGGGGGCCTAATAAAGGCCCCCAGGTCTGCCTGGAGCGAATGCCTGCTAGATCATGCCGGAGGCATGACCTAGCAGATGCCTGTCCGTTTTAAACGGACAGGCAGTAATACACTGCAATACAGAAGTATTGCAGTGTATTATAATAGCGATCGGAGAATCGCATATTTAAGTCCCCTAGTAGGACTAGTAAAAAAGTAAAAAAAAAGTTTAATAAAGTTAATTAAAAAAAATGAAACACCCAGCTTTTCCCCTTACAAAATGCATTACTATTAAAAAAAACAAAATAAAGTTAGTTACACATATTTGGTATCGCCGCGTCCGTAACGACCCCGACTATAAAGCTATTACATTATTTAACCCGCACGGTGAACGCCGTAAAAAATGTAATAAAAAAACTATGGAAAAATTGCTGTTTTCTGTGAATACTGACTTTAAAAAAATGTGATAAAAAGTGATCAAAAAGTCGCATCTACTCCAAAATTGTACCAATAAAAACTACAAGTCTTCCCGCAAAAAAAAAGCCCTCATACAACCGCATCGGCGAAAAAATAAAAACGTTACGGCTCTTCAAATATGGAGACGCAAAAACAAATAATTTTGAAAAAAAAGCGTTTTACTGTATAAGTAGTAAAACATACAAAATCTATACAAATTTGGTATCGTTGCAATCTTAACAACCCGCTGAATAAAGTTATTGTGTTATTTATACCACACGGTAAACGGCGTAGATTTAGGACTCAGAAAAGAGTAGCGAAATTTCAGGTTTTTTCTACTCCCCCCCCCCCCCCCCCCAAAAAAGTTAATAAAAGTTAATCAATAAATATGTCCCCCAAACTGGTGCTATTAAAAAGTACAACTTGTCCCGCAAAAAAACAAGACCTTATACAGCTGTGTCGACGCAAAAATAAAAAGGTTATAGCTCTTGGAATGCGATGATGGAAAAACGTAAAAAATGGCCTGGTCATTAAGGTCTAAAATAGGCTGGTCATTAAGGGGTTAAACTAGACGTTATACACTGTACGTTCGACTCTCTTTGCCTTTTTATCCATTTTCATTGCAAGCATTTCCAACTATTTACAGACTAACACAGATGCACTAGAAAAAAAAATAGCAATAAATGGCATTTTCTTAATACAGACAAGCTGCTCCAATCTTTTCGGTCTTTTCCCTGGGTTAGGACAGGGCAGTGCAAGTAATTTTCAACAAAAAAACCCTGTAGTTTCAGAAGGTAAATCTGCTGGAACTTTCTTTTTATGTAGGTGTTTTTATTTGTTCTTATGTTTGAATTAAAAGTTAAGATTTAATTCACAGAATTTATTCGCTTTGGCCACCGATGAAGAACCAGAAGTTCGTAAAAATGTCTGTAGGGCTCTCGTCATGCTTCTTGAAGTTCGAATGGACCGCCTGCTTCCCCACATGCACAATATTGTTGAGGTTAGTTTTTGTTTTTTCTCCTATTTATCTCTATTTCATACTGAATAATCACAAAGAAAATATAACTTCTATGTTTTAATGACCAGGCTGCAAGAGGCCATTACGTTTCTTTTTAGGATGGGGCTAGGGAGGGGATCGTGAACGACATCACCAGCAGTGCCAGCCTGTTCCATTTACATACTGTGCTGACTTCTGTTAAAGGGGTTTTCCACGTTATGAAAACTGATGACCTATCCACCGGATAGGTAATCAGTATATGATCGGTAGGTGTCCGACACCCAGACCCCGATCTGGCACTCTGGGCGCCGACGTTTTTCCCGGAAGCATTTAGCTTCGGTCAAAGAATAGCGGCCGAGCCGCAGTTCTGCCGATCGGCCGTTATCCAGTGCTTAGAGCCATCTTCTTACGGCTCCAACTACTGCATCCCGTTCCAAACATCCGGTGCACAGAGGCAGCCGGAGTTGCGGATCGGTGTGGGGTCCGGATGTTGGACGCGCACCGATCATATACTGATTACCTATCTGGTGGATAGGTCATCCGTTTTCAGAAAGTGGAAAACCCCTTTAAAGTCGTCGGCACCATCAGACTACCACTCCCTCCCCCGTCCATATTATCCCTCAAGGGAAGCGTTGTCTGAAAGTCCGTGACCTAAATCTCCATGACTACCACAAAGATTATGATAGTGGCTAGCAGCCGCTGGCTCAAAGGGGAAAAAAGGTGGTTGAGACCCGACAGCTTATCTAAAGTGAAAGTCACACTCTACAGTCGCTTTACATATGCTGCATATAAATTCTAGTTAAAAGGATTTTTTCATCTTGAACATTTATATCTACTGGATACGCCATAAATTTCCATTACATGTGGGTCCCACCTCTGGGACCGCAACTAACTCTAGAACAGGGCCCCCACCCCACCCCTTAAATTCTACCTTCACTTGCGCTCACTGCTCTCCGGCCACTGACTGACAACGAGGTGTTCGGCAGTATGTAAACAGCTGAGCTATGTTATTTCCTTAACTACCGTAGAAGTGAATGGGAGTTCCATAAATGGCGAGCTATGTCTTTTCCAGAACTCTGGAGCAACGAAGTCCGTTCTAGAGATGGGCGGTACCCGCATCTACCGGACAATCTGTGGCTATGCCATAAATGTCGAATAAGGCAAAATCCCTTTAACCCCTTCCCTCTTTGGCCACTTTTGACCTCCCTGACAGCCTCATTTTTCAAATCTGACATGTTTCACTTTGTGGTAATAACTTTGTAATGCTTTTACCTATCCAAGCGATTCTGAGATTGTTTTTTCATGACACATTGGACTTTTTCACTAGAAAAATTAGCTTGGTACGTTCCGTATTTAATTGTGAAAAACACCAAAATTTAGCGAAAGATTTCCAAAATTTGCATTTTTCTAAATTTAAATGTATCTGCTTGTAAGAAATCAGTTATAACACACAAAATTGTTGCTAATTAACATCCCCCATATGTCTACATTAGATTTGGCATCGTTTTTTGAACAGCCTTTTATTTTTCTAGGACGTTACAAGGCTTTGAACTTAAGCAGCAATTTCTCACATTTTCAAGAAAATTTCAAAAAGCTATTTTTACAGGGGCCAGTTCAGCTGTGAAGTGGCTTTGAGGGCCTTATATATCAGAAACCCCAAAAAAGTCACCTCAAAATTTCTTAATCCTTTGGACGTTTCACAGGAATTAAAGCAAAGTAGAGGTGAAATTTACAAATTTCATATTTTTTTGCAGAAATTAATTTTTAATCAATTTTTTTTGTAACCGTTTTACCAGAGAAATGCAACTCAATATGTATTGCCCAGATTCTGCAGTTTTAGGAAATATCCCACATGTGGACCTAGCATGCTTGTAGACTGAAGCATCGGCCTCAGAAGCAAAGGAGCACCTAGTGGATTTTGGGGCCTTATTTTTATTAGAATATATTTTAGGCACCATGTCCGGTTTGAAGGGCTCTTGCCGTGCCAAAACAGTGGAAATCCCCCAAAAGTGACCCCATTTGGGAATCTACACACCTCAAGGAAATTATCTAGGGGTATAGTGAGCATTTTGACCCCACAGGTTTTTTTACAGAAATTATTGGAAGTAGGCCGTGAAAATGAAAATCTACATTCTTTAGAAAAGATTTGCTAGACCTACATTTTCTTAGAATTTCCACAAGGGCTAAAGGAGAAAAAGCACGGCAAAATTTATAAAGCAATTTCTCCCGACTAAAACAATACCCCACGTGTAGTCATAAACAGATGTTTGGACACACTGCAGGGCTTAGACGGGACAGAGCGCCGTTTGGCTTTTTGGAGCTCAAACTTAGGCCAGGTCACATTTGCAAAGCCCCTGAGGGGACAAAACAGTGGAAACCCCCCCCCCCCCCCCCCCACAAGTGACCCCATTTTGGAAACTACACCCATTGAGGATATTATCTAAGGGAATAGTGAGCGTTTTGACCCCGCAGGTTTTTTTGCAGAAATTATTGGATGTAGGCCCTGAAAATGAAAATCTAAATTTTTTTTTTCAAAGAAAATGTAGGTTTAACTATTTTTTTTCTCATTTCCACAAGGACTGAAGGAGAAAAAGCACCGCAAAATTTGTAAAGCAATTTCTCCCAAGTAAAACAATACCCCACATTTAGTCATAAACGGCTATCTGGAAACACGGCAGGGCTTAGAAGGGAAAGAGCGGTATTTGGCTTTTGGAGATCACATTTAGCAGGAATGGTTTGCGGAGGCCATGTCACATTTACAAAGCCCCTGAGGGGACAAAACAATGAAAACGCCCAATAAGTGACTCCATTTAGGAAACTACACCCCTTGAGGAATTCATCTAGGGGTGTAGTGAGCATTTTGACCCCACAGGTGTTTCATAGATTTTATTAGAATTGGGCTGTGAAAATAAAAACAATCCTTTTTCTTCAATAAGACGCAGCTTTAGCTAAATTTTTCATTTTCTCAACAAATAAAGGAAAAAAAGAACCCAACATTTGTAAAGCAATTTCTCCAGAGTACGGCAATAACCTATATGTGGTCATACACTGCTGTTTGGGCACACTGCAGAGCTCAGAAGGGAAGGAGCGCCATTTGGCTTTTGGATTACAGATTTTGCTGGATTGGTTTCTGGGCACCTGTGGGACCAAAACCGTTGAAACCCCCAGGAAGTGAGCCCATTTTGGAAACTACAACCCTCAATGCATTCACCTAGGGGTGTAGTGAGCACGTTAACCCCACAGGTGTTTTGTAGAAATTCGTGTGCATTCGATGTTGCAGAGTGAAAATTGAATTTTTTTCCATAGATATGCCAGTATGTGGTTCCCAGCTTGTGCCAACATAACTAGACTACTCTCTAATTATTATGCTGTGTTTCCCGGTTTTAGAAACACCCTACATGTGACCCTAATCTTTTGCCTGGACATTTGACAAGGCTCAGGAGGGAAATGGTACCATGTAAAATTGAGGTCTAATATGGCGATTTACAAAGTATTGGTTCACAATTGCAGAGGCTCTGATGTGAAATAATAATAAAAAAAACAAACCCTGAGAAGTGACCCTATTTTGGAAGCTACACCCCTCAAGGCATTTATGAAGGGGTGTAGTGAGCATTTTCACCCCACAGGACTTTTTCATAAATGAATGCGCTGCGGATCGTGCAAATTAAAAAAATTATTTTTCCCTAGATATGCCATTTCAGTGGCAAATATGTTGTGCCCAGCTTGTGCCACTGGAGATACTCGCCCAAAAATTGTTAAAAGGTTTCTCCTTGTTATGGTGATGCCATATATGTGGAAGGAAACTGCTGTTTGGGCACGTTGGAGGGGAGGGAGCGCCATTTGTCTTTTGGAGGGCGGATTTTGCTTGGTAGTAGTTTTCGTTTATAATGTGGGGGCACATGTAAGCCGGGCAGAGTACATCAGGGACATAATCAGGTGGTATAATAATGGGGTAAAAAAAACTATAAAATAATCCATAGATGTGTGTTACGCTGTGACACAATCCTTTCTGAACAGGCCGGTGTCGCACTGATAAATGTCCTTCCTTATCCGTCTTTTGGTCCACACTCCCCAGCAAAATTCCCCAAGCTGCAAAGGTGCGAAGTGTTGTCCTGGTATAATATGGGCGCCCTCGCTTCGGGCTCTACTCTTCCTGGTTCCCTAATTTTAGGGCCTTGATAAATCAATTGAAACACAAGAAATGTTCCCCTCAGGCCGGCACAACTGCATATTTTTTATTTCCTGACTTATTGGAGCCTTAACTAATTAAATTTTTTCATACTTTTTCATCAAAGCTGTATGAGGGCTTGTTTTTTGCGAGACGAGCTATAGTTTTTATAGGCACCATTTTTGGATTACATGCAACTTTTTGATCACTTTTTATAACAATATTTGTAGGGCAAAGTGACCAAAAAACAAATTCTGGTATAGTTTTTTTACGTTTTTTTTACGCTGTTCACTGCGAATAAATAATATAATCTTTTTATAGCTCAGGCCGTAACTGTCGCGGCGATACCAAATACGTATGGTATATTATGTTTTTCAATAATAAAGGACTTGATAAGCGAACAGGGCGATTGTGTTTTATTTTTAATTACTTGGGAAAAAAAAGGTGTAAAAAAAAATTGTGTGAAAACATAATAAAAGTTTCATGTCCCAACTGTTTTTTTTTTTTAATACATTGCACTACCTACACTACGCAATGTATTAGATCTGTCAGTTATTCACTGACCGCAAGCCGATTAGGTTTCGCCTCCTGGCGGGGCCTAGTCTGCTTCCGTAGTGGCGGAGCAGGAGGCCATTGTGTCTCGCAACCGCTAAGGTGCATCGATCGCTTTTGATCGCTGCATCGAAGGGGTTAATGCCAGGGATCGGAGCTAGCTCCAGTTCCTGCCATTACAGGTGGATGTCAGCTGTAACCTACAGCTGACATCCACCGCTGATGACGCCGTCTCAGCTCCTGAATCGGCGCCATCTTGCCGGCGGCTACGGAAGCCGTTCATTCTCTGCCGCCCGGCGGGTCCTGAACGTCTTCCATGCTAGGCAGACCCGGGAGGCCAGTATTAGGCCTGCGGTTGCCATTGCAGCCACCGGAACCCCGGCAACTTCATTGCTGGGGTTCCGATGAGCTGCAAACACCTTAAATGCAGAGATCGGGTTTGAGCCCTGCATTTAAGGGGTTAATGGCGGGGATCTAAGCTAATTTCTGTCCCCGCTGACATCCGGCGATGATGGCACTGGCATCCGCTTCTGAGCCGGTGCCAAGCGTATGGATATGGCAAAATGCGGCAAGCACTAGCTAACCATGACACATCCATATGACAAATGTCAAGAAGGAGTTAATTCTGCGTTTTTTTGCTGCCTTTATACTACCAATCGAATTCTAAGGCCGGATTCACACGAGCGTGTGCGTTTGCGCGCACAAAAAACGCTGTGTTTTGAGCACGCAAAAGGCACTTGACAGCTGCGTGTGTCAGCCCTGTATGATGTGCGGCTGCGTGATTTTCGCGCAGCCGCCATCATTGACACTCCGTTTGGATGTTCGTAAACAGAAAAGCACGTGGTGCGTTTCTGTTTTCATTCATCCTTTTCACATCTGTTGCGCGAATCACGCGCCTTCACACGGAAGTGATTCCGTGTGGCATGCGTGATTTTCATGCACCCATTGACTTCAATGGGTGCGTGATGCACGAAATACGCCCAAAGAACGGACACGTCGTGACTTTTTCGCTGCGGACTCACGCAGCGTAAAAATCACGCACCTGTCTACACGGCCCCATAGACTAATATAGGTCAGTGCGACGCGCGTGAAAATCACGCGCGTTGCACGGATGTATATCCCGTTCGTCTGAATAAGCCCTAACACTCCCGAAACCAAGTCCCAATTAGGAACAGTTACGAGCACTGCTCAAAAAAAGGTCCATATTAACACTATTCTAGTAGATGTCCGTGCTCTTTTCTTTCACTTTATATTTGCTATCTTCGAGTTTGACTGTCAGCCAGAAACAGAGTGAGATAAGGGAAACTGAAAACCCATATCAGTAATACAAAAATCACGAGGCACATACAAAGGAAACATTGGTCTTTAATATTTATACATATTGAACCCGAACAGTCTGGTATATCCTTTTCTATGCATCCCTACAGTAGACCCAACCTATATCTTATTATTTTTTCTAGATGCCATGGGGGAGTCTAGTCAAAGAGCCCATAACTTCTCGAATTGTGCAATATTCTCTCTTCTAAAATATACACCTTTTGCCAACCTTCGTAACCAATTGATCTTATTAATAAACTGCCAAGGTTGGTGCCTCTTCATCTATCCAATTTTGCGGTATTAAAGGGGTTTGCCCATCAGGGACATTTTATCCATAGGATATGCCATAAATGTCAGATGCGAGACACGCACCGATCTCTAGAACCGGGCCCCCTAAACCCTGTTCTACTTTTCTCGGTTCCCGCTGCCTCCCGGGCCGCTTCCTGATTACATGGTCAGAAATTACGAAAACTGCATAGCTCACACCCATAGCGGTGAATGGCAGTTACGGGAACAGCGTAGCTTTCGTGCTACGACTCTTCCGTGACTGCCATTCACTTCTATGTGAGTTATTTGAACAGTGTAGCGAGCCACGCTGTTTTTGTAACTTCTGACCATGTAATCAGGAAGTGGCCTAGGAACTGAGAAAGGTAGAATGGGGTTTAGGGGGCCCCGTTCTAGAGATAGGTGGGTCTCGCATCTATCTGACATTTATGCCATCTCCTGTGGATATGCCATAAATGTCCCTGAATGGAAAATCCCTTTAGTTTACGGGCCACGCACAACATTCGTGCCACCGCTACTTAACACGGCTCAGTAACTGGAATATGTTCCACATATCCCAACAACTTATACAAACAAATGGTGTTAGAGACACAGCTGCAGAGTATAACCTATTGATCGTGTCCATAGGATTATCTTGCAGACCAATGTTGAACAAGAATTGAGGCATTGTCTATATTCTGTAAGGGCTTATTCAGACAGAGGTGCATATATAGTCCTTGTGACGGGTGTTTTTTTTTTATGTTTTTTTTTAACAGCTGTCGCACAGCTGTGTGTATTTCTATGGGGCTGTTCACATGACCATTATTTTGATGTACTGTGTGAAAGGCCCGTGAAAAAATAGGACATGTCCTATTTGTGGCGGTTTTCACCGATCCCTCAATAAATTAAAGTCTGAGGGATCTGTATAAACTGGTCCCGCACAGGTGTGACTCAGACATGGAAAAACGGCAGTTTTTCGCATCCACGTTTACACTCGCTCTTTTGAACAAGCACTAAGAGATATAGATGAGAAAGTCGGTGAGCCTTATTTAAAGAGGCTCTCACCACATTATAAGTGCCCTATCGCCTAGAAACAAATAGGAGGGTTCCTCCAGCTCACCTTATCACAGATGTTTGGTATCGCGCACGGGTCCTTGTGTCGGCACACGTATAAACATAGAAGAAAGACAAAGAATGGATCCAGCGCCGAGTCCTTTTAGGTCTGTTAAAAATAGGAAGCAGTGTGAGCGGTGCCTACGCGTTTCTGACTCCTACTGCGTCCTTAGTCATGGCTTCTAGAAGCCATGACTAAGGACGCAGTAGGCGTCAGAAACGCTTAGGCACCGCTCACACTGCTATAATCCCTCTATTGTACTCCGGGAATATCTACCATTACCACAATTGTTTTTATCTCTTTTTGACAATAAAACTTGGAAGAAGCTTCCTATTTTTAACAGACCTAAAAGGACTCAGAGCTGGATCCATTCTTTGTCTTTCTTCTATGCCCTATCGCCTACATAATGTGATTGGCGCTGTAATGTAGATAACACTTTTTTATTTTGAAAAACTATCATTTTTGAGGAAGCTATAAGCAATTTTAGATTTATGCTAATTACTTTCTTAATGCCCAACTAGGCGTGTTTTCACTTTTGACCAAGTGGGCGTTGTAAAGAGTGTATGATGCTGGCCAATCAGCGTCATACACTTTTCTCCATTCATACTCCGCACAGTGATCTAGCGAGATCATGCTGTGCTGTCACATACACCCACATTAACTTTACTGAAGTGTCTTGTCAGTGAATAGACATCCCCTCCAGCCAGGACGCGATGTCTATTCACAATCCTGACACTTCGGTAAAGTTTGTATAGGACTTAATCGCTGCACAGCGTGATCTCACGAGATCACGCTGTGCAGCGATTAAGTCCCACACAAACTTTACCGAAGTGTCGGGATTGTGAATAGACATCGCGTCCTGGCTGGAGGTGATATCTATTCACTATGTGGGAGTATTTGACAGCACAGCGTGATCTCACTAGATCACGCTGTGCGGAGTACAAATGGACATGAATAGAGGGAAGTGTATGACGCTGATTGGTCCGCGTCATACACTCCTCTTCACTTGGTCAAAAGTTTAAAAAAAGCCCAGTTGGGCATTAAGAAAGTATTAAGCATAAATCTAAAATTGCTCATAACTTCCTCAAAAATGATTTGTTTTTCAAAATAAGTGTTATCAACATTACAGCGCCGATCACAGTATGTAGGAGATAGGGCACTTATAATGTGGTGACAGAGCCTCTTTAAAGAAATTTGAGGTACAATTTCTAACATATCCCTCCCGTGATCATCACTAATATGGCCAATGTCTCCTTCCCACTCAACCTTAAAGGGAATGTGTTGCCAGAAAAACATGTTTTTTTTAAAAATTAAACATTTAGTGTGTGGGTGATTAAACATTGTTCAAATTTATTTTTATTTTTTTGCACGAGCCAGGAAATATTATAAATTATTTCTAATTTATAATACTACCCATTTTTGGTCACTAGATGGAGCTGTTCCCAAAATTGCAGCATTGCAACATTGGGTTAAAAGCCCTCGCTCTAGTGAGCTCTCAGCATCCCCCCCTCCTTTATCCTGGCTAGTGCCGGGATAAACGAGGGGTTTGAAAGGTTTAACCTCCTACACTGTGTGTCGCCATTTTTTGAGGTAACCCACAGTGTAGTAGGTTTACATACAGTAGTAAACACACACAAACACTAACATACATTGAAATCTCTTACCTGCTCCTGCCGCCGCGGCTCCCTCCGGCCCGTCCGCTCCGTTTGCTGCCGCTGTTCCATGTGCACAAGTCCGGAAGCCGCGACCGGAAGTAGTAATATTACTGTCCGGCCGCGACTTCCGGTCCACAGGAAAATGGCGCCGGACGGCACCAATTCCGAATAGGACTGTGTGGGAGCGGCGCATGCGCAGTTCCCACACAGACGCCGTACACGGCAGTCAATGGGACGGGAGCCGTTCGCAGTCCCTATGGGACTGTGGCTGCCGTATTCCATGTCTGTGTGTGTGTCGTTAATCGACACACACAGAAATGGAACAAAAAATGGCAGCCCCCATAGGGAAGAGAAAGTGTAAAAATAAGAAAAAGTAAAACACAAACACACAAATGAATATAAACGTTTTTATTAAAGCACTAACATCTTTAACATATAAAAAAATTATTTGTGATGACACTGTTCCTTTAAGGCCCTATTACACGGGCCAATGATTGGTTAAAACGAGCGTGAATATGAACGCTCGATCCCGATCATTGGCCTGAAATCAGGGCAACGATTCGCCGATGAACGAGCAAACACTAGTTCATCGGCTGATCTGCTCTTTTATGCAGAATTAAAAATAATCGTTGTTGGCAGCACATGTATGTGGATGAACGATCGTAGTAATACGCGCTCATCCCTGTACATATCTAATCAATGCTCGGAGCAAAAGGGCATCGATCAACGAGCTGGCTTACGCAACCCATGTAGAGCCGCGTAATGGTACCCTTACTGTTCACTGGATATTTTACCAAAACCGCATCTAAGATATGTGCGGACGAATTAGATATAACCCCAGCTGAAGACTGTTTATCAATTAGGGCAATAATTGTATTAGTCATGACCACAAGGATCATTGTGTTTTTTTTTATATCTATTATTTGGTGCTACTGCATATAAAACACTGTACTTCTAAATAAAAGGATAGTTTGTGTTTAAAAGTCATAGGTGGTACTATATTGTTAATATGTTGTGAGACCGTGACAGGTAAAGTCATTGAGGGAAGGTACATTTCCCCTAGAATCCTGTCATATGTATCCTAGGCTCCAGGGAATGAGTATTTTTGCAATAGAAAGCTCTAGCTTTCCAATCTCGGCTTAAGGAAAAGCCGGAAAAAAGGCCTGGAGTTGGATTGGGGAAGAGCAGGGTGGGTTCCCCAATCCCTAGTCCATCTCTGTTTGTAGGACAAGGCTGCTGCTCAATTAGCTGCACCTGTAGCCTGTGTATAAAAAGGTGCAGACAGTGTGTGATCTCTCACCCCTGACCGGAGACTACTAAGTCTGGAGTAGCCTGTATTGTATGTGAGTAAAGACCTGTGTTACTTTGTGTCCAGTGCCTGGTAGGAAGGCACTTGGTATAGTTAGATAATCTCTTGTTTAGTTAGTGCTCAGCCGAGCAGGATTTATTTTGTATTTTGCCTTGTTGTACAAGAGGCTGTTTCTTTGACAAGAATAAAACACAGGCAAAGCCCTGTTATGAACTTTACTGCACGGTGTCCCGGTCTCTGGCTACTAAGAAACCGCTGTACCAACCTCTCCTGATGCTAAACCCTCACAATGTATATGTGGTGTTATTGCACTACCTCCTAACTTAATTGTGACAACGGTATTTGGGTTTGGATGAGCCATCCAGCTTGGACAACTGATCATCTGTTTACTTCTGGGGATAGTAATGTCAATGAAATCGTAAGTTTCCACTGTGAAAAATATATTGAATAAGCTCCCTGCAAATTTTTATTTTGGTCAGGATAGGTCTCCTATAACACACGGGGAGTAACTATTCATAAATTTATTGGACAGCAGGATTGTGTACAACACAACCCAAAAGATTTTTACGCCCAACTGTGTGGCCAAAAATTCTATAAAAACAAGAATGTTATTAATGTCGCTAATATCATAATATATTTAATGTACTAACCACATACAAAACAGACGGTTTTATTAAAAAGTATCCATAGACTACTATTAATTGACAAAAACATTTTTTATAGCCTCAATAAGGCTACCAAGGATAGTTTTTTGGGATTAACCCACTTTCTTTTATTGAAAAATTGCTTTCCGATGTTTTCACTTTCCTGAAGGGTCTGAAACTACAAGAGAAGAATACCAATACAGGCGGTCAAATGTTTTAATATTGCTCTGTAATTGTCAACGCTGGAATTGTCATGAAGTCAAAGGGATTTGATCCCTAAATCATAAGCTACCTGCAAACCTCACAAGCCAAGAGAAATGCTGCAAGTGACTTTTGGCTTTAGCTATTGAGAAAATAAATACTGAACAACAAGTACACCGTGTTCCAAATTATTATGCACATTGGATTTAAGTGTCATAAACATTTAATGATTAGTTTTTCAATTAAACTCATGGATGGTATTGTGTCTTAGGGCTCTTTGGATCATTGTAATCAATCTCAGACACCTGTGATAATTAGTTTGCCAGGTGTGCCCAATCAAAGGAAAACTACTTAAGAAGGACGTTCCACATTATTAAGCAGGCCACAGGTTTCAAGCAATATGGGAAAGAAAAAGGATTTCTCTGCTGCCGAAAAGTGTGAAATAGTGCAATACCTTGGACAAGGTATGAAAACATTGGATATTTCAAGAAAACTTAAGCGTGATCATCGTACTGTGAAAAGATTTGTGGCTGATTCAGAGCACAGACGGGTTCGTTCAGATAAAGGCATAATGAGGAAGGTTTCTACCAGACAAATTAATAGGATTAGGAGAGCAGCTGCTCAAATGCCATTGCAAAGCAGCAAACAGGTATTTGAAGCTGCTGGTGCCTCTGGAGTCCCGCGAACCTCAAGGTGTAGGATCCTCCAGAGGTTTGCAAGTGTGCATAAAGCTATTATTCGGCCACCCCTAAACCATGCTCACAAGCAGAAACGGTTGCAGTGGGCTCAGAAATACATGAAGACTAATTTTCAAACCGTTTTTACTGATGAGTGACGTGCAACCCTGGCTGGTCTGGATGGTTGGTGAATGGCCACCATGTCCCAACAAGGTTGCGACATCAGCAAGGAGGTGGCGGAGTCATGTTTTGGGCTGGAATCATGGGGAGAGAGCTGGTAGGCCCCTTTAGGGTCCCTGACGGTGTGAAAATGACCTCTGCAAAGTACGTAGAGTTTATGACTGACCACTTTCTTCCGTGGTACAAAAAGAACCGTGCCTTCCGTAGCAAAATTATCTTGGTGCATTGTCATGCATGATCTCATGCTGCAAAGAATACCTCTGTGTCATTGGCTGCTATGGGCATAAAAGGAGAGAAACTCATGGTGTGGCCCCCATGTTCCCCTGACCTCAACCCTATTGAGAACCTTTGGAGCATCCTCAAGCAAAATATCTCGGGGTGGGAGGCAGTTCACATCAAAACAGAAGCTCAGGGAGGCTATTCTGACATCCTGCAAAGATATTCAAGCAGAAACTGTCCAAATACTCACAAATTCAATGGATGCAAGAATTGTGAAGGTGATATCAAAGAAGGGGTCCTATGTTAACATGTAACTTGGCCTGTTATGTTTTTTTGATTGAAAGAGCTTTTGATTTCTGTAAATATGACCTCCTGATGCTGCAAATTCAACTAATTACCATTTTAGTTCTCTTTACAACCTTTAAAATGTTTTGATCTCTGTTGTGAATAATAATTTGAAACAGATTTTTTTTTTTTTTTTTAGAGGTAAAAAAAAAAACCTCAAAATACACTTATTAGGAGATTTGTTCAATAAAATTCACATTATACTCCAACGGTTGATGGCTTGAAGATTATACGGACTGTCATTTGCATCGACTGTTTAGGAAAATCAGCGAAAAATAACATTTGCATAATTTGGAACGCGGTGTAGGTGTCCGATTTCAGTCAAAGCTCTTCTCTCCACCTCTCTGCCCTATGTTGAACTACATTATTTTAAAGTAGATGTCCAGTCGTGAGCTTAAAAAAAAAAGTTATGTAAGTCAGTACTATAGTTTTATTTTTAGCTATTTTCCTCAGATGCTGCTTCTTTATAGCTCAGCTACATTAGGGCAGCGTTGTGGTCTGTGACTAGACCTTAGCTACAGTGCCTACAGGGAGTCTAACGCTGTGTTCACACAGAGTTTTTTGCAGGAGGAAAATTCCTCCTGCAAAAACTGCTCCAAACATTTTTTGCACAGTGGTTTGACAAAAACTCATCAATACACTCGTCGAGGCGTTTTTTCCTCTTTCTGACTGATTGAAATGGGGTTTTGGAGGCGGAAACCGCCTCAAGATGGGTCATGACGCTTCTTTTTACCACGACGCGTTTTTTTTACTCGCGGTAAAAAAACTCGTCCAACTCCCATTGAAATCAATGGGAGGCATTTTCGGGCGGTTTTTGACGAGTTTTGCGGCGCGGTTTCCGCGTCAAAAAACTCAGTGTGAACAGGGCCTAAGGCTATGTTTACACTGAGTTTTTTTTACGCGGAAACCGCGCTGCAAAACGGCCCTAAAATGCCTCCCATTGATTTCAATGGGAGGCGGGTGGGCGGTTTTCTCCCGCGAGCTGTAAAACCGCCTCGCGGGAGAAAGAAGGGACATGCCCTATCTGCGGGAGTTTACGCCTCTGACCTCCAATTGACTTCAATGGAAGGCAGAGAAGGCTTATTTAGCGCTGTTTTATGCCCGCGGCGTTCAATGGCTGCGGGCGAAAATCTGCATTCAAGGAGAGCTAAGCAAAGCTAGTTTAATTACATAGCACCAGCAAGAAAAAGATTAAGGTAATTGTCACAAATCTACTGCGCTAAGTAAGCATAAGGCCTCATGCACACGACCGTAAAAACTCCCGTTATTACGGGTCGTAATCGCGACCCGTAATAACGGGCTCATAGACTTCTATTGGCGACGGGTGCCTTCCCGTTTTCTCACGGGAAGGTGCCCGTGCCGTTGAAAAAGATAGAACATGTCCTATTTCAGGCCGTAATAACGGCACGGACAGTCCATAGAAGTCTATGGAGCTCTCGTAATGACGGGTGGCTACATGTGTGCACCCGTCATTACGGCAGCGTTGCTAAGCGACGTCAGTAAATAGTCACTGTCCAGGGAGCTGAAAGAGTTAACTGATCGGCAGTAACTCTTTCAGCACCCTGGACAGTGACTACCGATCAGTATAAACCTGTAAAAAATAAAAGACTTTCATACTTACCGACAACTTCCTGCTTCCTCCAGTCCGGTCTCCCGCCCGTTGCCTTGGTGACGCGTCCCTCTCGACATCCTGGATGACGTTTCAGGCCATGTGACCGCTGCAGCCAATCACAGGTTAATCACAGGCTGCAGCGGTCACATGGACTGCCGCGTCATCCAGGGATGTCGGGCTGGATGTGAAGAGAGGGACGCGTCACCAAGACAACGGCCGGGTAAGTATGAATTTCTTTAACTTTTATTACAGAAAAGGCTGTCCCTTCTCTCTATCCTGCACTGATAGAGAGAAGGGGCTGCCGATTAGTGCAGCGCTATTTTGCCGCCAAAAACGTGCCCGTAAATACGGGTGGAATACGGGTGACACCGGACCCATATTTACGGGCACGGGTTCGTAAATACTGGTGCAAAACGGGTGGAATACGTGTGACACCGGACCCGTATTTACGCCAGTATTTACGGGTGGGAAAAAATACGGTCGTGTGCATGAGGCCTTAGTAAGGGGGGTTCCTAGAGAGTCACTTTAATGTGTGTAATATGCATTTTCCTGCACTAGCTTCAAGTATACCAATTAAATTGTAGACTGTTTTGTACAACTATGTGATACCGGTGTGTACTTAAACTGGGTTTTATTTTCCTGTTTTTGCCACTCCACCTACAGTACATGCTCCAAAGAACACAGGATCAAGATGAAAATGTTGCTTTGGAGGCATGTGAGTTTTGGCTAACTCTGGCTGAGCAACCAATTTGTAAAGAAGTTCTATGCAGACATCTTGCAAAGTAAGTTATTTATTGGTGTGTGTGTGTACTTTTTTTTATTAAACAACATATGAAATACAATTGGCAAATCCACCAAAAACAATATAGTCACATCTGTACATATACATAATGGAGTAAATGACAGTAACGAGAGATCGAGTATCCGGTCACACCGGCAACATTACCCAAACCCTCACATTTATAAATGTACAGTAGAAATCCGGATGAATCATGTAATGTGATATACACAGTCATTAACTGAGTTAAACAAAGTGAAACGAAACCGTAACATCGCACATGTAAGACACGCACATAATCGTGTATCATATATGTAGAATGTTTAATAGAATAATGAACATAACATGCTAGATCTCCAGGTTTCTCATCAAGAACCCTATACAATGATGGGACCCCCCAAACACCCCACTATTAGCTTCCCCCAGAACCTCCAGGATAAGCGGAGAGGCCAGCTCTCGGGGATGAGAGCCAAAGGGGACTCTGTCTATCTCCCCCATATCTTCTGGAATTTTTGGGGGCAGCCTCTGAGAATTCACCAGTCTCTCATAGGGAATTGTCATGTTAATCAGTCTCGTCCACTGACCTAAGGTTGGGAATTTATCACCCATCCATCTGAGTGCAATGGCTTTACGGGCAAAAAAAACAGTCTCCCTAAGAAAAATTCTAGTGTGATGTGGCCATAATGATTCATCCAAAAGACGTTCACATCACATTTTTCCCCTACAGCTAGTGCGTATGCCAGGAAAGCTCGCGACATACGTGCTAAACTTGTCCATAGGGCTCCTTTAGCACGGCGGAGACCGAAAGTGTCCATTTGGCGTCTGGCTGGTATACGTTGGTTAATTTTTGTGTATCTTTTGAGGCATGGAATAGTGTAACAGACTATTCTATTCCATACAACAGGTTTCCGTAAAAAGCAAAACAAGAATTTACGGCGCAATATGTTTTTTCGAAATGGGAGCCTATGGGTGACATATGACACTGTATGGCATACGTCACAGGCATCCGTTTTTTGTATAGGTCAAGAAGAGCTATTGAAAAGCTCATGATGTATACATTTAACGGATGCTATAATATCCCATGGTTGACAGATGCCACTGTGAGGCATCAGTCAACAGCTTTTGTTTAACTCTGTTGGGTGCTTTTCCTGGCGTATATGCTAAACCTAGGGAAAATGAGATGCGAATGGTGGGATAAATACATATATTTCTCGTTTATATCATTGAGGGACACCGCACCATGGGTATAAGCCACTGCCACTAGCAGGTTGACGCTAGGTAGGGAATATCTTGGCTTTGCCAAGGCAACAATTGCCGGTTGGATCTGTTCTGTAGTTTCAGGAGACCTATCTGTTTAAGGGGAAAATTTCTCCCTTTCGAGTCACTGCCCATTCTACTATGGTTGTTGCTCAGGCCTGCAACAGACCAGACTCTTTTTTTTTTTTGTCCTCTCCTGATGCAAGTCTGGGTTGCAAGGTGCTGCAGGCAGCTGTGTGTTAATTCCCACCGTTTGGGATTGCCTTAGGACATCCCATGGTTCTGTGTCCCCCAATTATATAAACAAGAAATTAGGATTTTTGTACTCGCTGTAAAATATACTCATTGTATACTTTGAAATACACAGATCCCACCCTTTTGTTTAGTTGTTCCAGGCCCGGGACCTGTTCTGACTGCTTGTTTCGTTTTCTCCCAGGATCGTGGACGTGGTGTTTTTTTTTTTTGTCTTCTACTTTTGTACAAACTGATTTAGCCAGTATCTGTGGGAAGGGTCTGGCCTGCCATTGTGGTGTGTCCTGCAATGAGTACAAATGATAATTTTTAAAGTCTATTTTGTCTGATGCTTCTCTTGATAAAATAGAACGTGGTACACTGAAATGGAAAATTACTGCTGCTCAGTATGAATTGTTTGTCTTTTAGGTTAATACCAGTTTTGGTAAATGGAATGAAATATTCAGAGATCGATATTATATTGCTCAAGGTGAGTGGATAGCGTTAAATCTCCGTAAAATAAACCCCCAAACCTACTTATCCATGTAGTGGTGTTCATTGTCTACCATACAATTTCCTAATCCAGGGTGATGTAGAAGAGGATGAAGCTGTTCCTGACAGTGAGCAGGATATACGACCGCGGTTTCACAGATCACGAACAGTGGCTCAGCCGCATGAAGAGGATGGGATTGAAGAGGAGGATGATGACGATGATGACCTTGATGACGATGAGACCATATCTGATTGGAATATAAGTAAGTCACTTTGACTTGTAGAATGACTCTTTAAAGGGGTTGTCCATGACTGGGCAACTGATGACCTATCCATAGAATAGGTCATCTGTATACAATCGGTGCGAGTCCGACACCCGGACCCCGCACCTATCGGCTGCCTCCGGATACAGGATATTTTGAACTGTATGCAGTAGTTTGAGCTGAAAGCAGGTGGCGCCGACCACTGCGTACCATTCAAAGCAGCCGGAACAGCTGATCGCTCCGGTTGTTGGACCCGAATCGATCATGTACTGATGACCTATCCCGTGGATAGGTCATCAGTTGTCCGGTCATGAACAACCCCTTTTAAACAAGTTTTTTACATGTACAAAAAAAGTAATTTGGTCAAAATGGTGTGTGAGAAGCCACCTCCTTTTAACATTCGTGTCCTTGTTGCCTTAATCCAGGGAAGTGTTCAGCTGCTGCTCTTGATGTGCTTGCGAATGTGTTTCGAGATGACCTTTTGCCGCACATTTTGCCTCTATTGAAAGAATTACTTTTTCATCCAGAATGGGTAGTAAAGGAATCTGGAATCTTGGTTCTTGGTGCAATTGCTGAAGGTGAGTCCCCAATTTAAATTCTGTTTAGTTTAGAACGGTCAGTGACGAAAATGTACTGTTTAATCAGATGACTTGCGATGCATTATTTTACTTTATATTATTTTAATGTATGGCAAAACTTAAAATTCTGTCTAGGTTCTAGAAGACAGAAACTCTTCTTTTGCCTATGAGAATCCTAGCCAGGAAAACATAAAACAATTAAATTCGTGGACTGTGCTGATTAATTTATGAAGTTAATGTTTCATTGATAGAAAAGTAGATAACTCAATGACCCTGCCTCCCCTCTCGTCGTACCACAGACTTCAGTTTACAGCAGTGTGCCAATCGCCCGGAGACTACAGACTTAAGTAATTCTCTAGTCTGTAATCATGGAAAAGGAAACTACAGGAATGTCCCTGTTTGCCTTAAAGGGCTTGTGAAGGGTTTGTAGGTTATAAAAGTATGGTAGGTGGGGGTCTGACCACTGTTGCCGTGTGAGCATGTGTAAATTGTGGACATCCCACACCACTTAAGTCTACTGGTTTTTGTCGTGTACTTACCAGTATTAATTAAATTGTTAATTATTTAAAAGTTATGGACACCTTACAATATTTTTTTTTTGTTGTGCAATTGGTTTTAATAAAGAAATGTTTTTACCGGTCTCTTCTGCAGCTTTTAGGTTTTACAATGCACTGCAAGCTGGTCGATTCTGTTTAGTCTCAATTGTCGTCTGTCTCCAGCCCCTACTCTCTTCTCCTTAATGTGTATCGACGCTCATATCAGTTTTGAGCTTGGATGCACGTTTACGAGAAGAGGGGCTGCAGACTGAGGCCGCTGTCGGAATTGTGGCTAGACAGAATTGAGCATACTGTGTTGTAATAAATGGAAGCTGCAGAAGAAAAACAACTTTTTTTTTTGCATAATACTATTCACATAGATATAGATATATATATTATATATATATATATATATATATATATATATAGTGTGCCCATAGCTTAAAGGGGGGTCTTCCCATCAGAGACATTTGTGACATATCCACGGATATGTCATGAATGTCAGGTAGATGCATGTCCCACCTATCTCTAGAACAGGGCCCCCTAAACCCCGTTCTACTGCTCTGTTGTGGCTGAAGCGTGTGATTTCTTACCATGAATTACGGAAACTGCATATCTCGCTGAGCTACGCGGTTTCTGTAACTCCCATAGTAGTGAATGGTGCTGAGCTATGCGGTTTCCGTAATTCATGGTCTGGAATCACACGCTTCAGTCTCAACAGAGCGGTAGATTAGGGTTTAGGTGGCCCCGTTCTAGAGATAGGTTCGGGTCCTAGAGGTGGGACCCGCATCTATCTGACATTTATAACACATCCTTTGGATATGTCATAAATGTCCCTGGTGGGGAAAACCCCTTTAATGTCTCATGCAGAAAAGAATAAATCAAACCAATAAATAATAGAAAATGGGCAGTTACTGAAGAATTCAGTGACTGTCATTTAAAAAATGTGTTACATTTTTTTATAGATGCTTCTCTAGGATAGTTATAGCTGCAAAAAAAGGACATAGCAATATGGCAACAGTATATTGTAGATATAGAGCGACAAAAGCACGAACCACGCTGGAAGGCTATGATCACTTGTTAGTGTCCATCCATATCTAAGTTCGTGCATTCAGAATTTCAGAGGGCTATTGTTCAGTGGAGATATGTGAGACCGCTGAGATAAAGTGCATGTAAAAGGACAAATCCTATTGACAAGGGGAATGTTAACGCCTAAGAATGCCAGAGGAAATGTTCAATGCAGAATCCTAAGGGATGATGCTCCCGAATTATTTTGTAGCAAATGCAAGTACTACTAAGTTGACTACTTTAATTAAACAGACTTGTGAGGGGAGCGAACGGGTCCTCTTTAACTATTTTAATATAATTCTGCTCTTAAGACCGTGTGTGTCTCTGTGTGTGTGTGTGTGTGTCTCTGTGTGTGTGTGTCTCTGTGTGTGTGTGTGTGTCTCTGTGTGTGTGTGTGTGTGTCTCTGTGTGTGTGTGCGTGTCTGTGTGTGCGTGTCTGTGTGTGCGTGTCTGTGTGTGCGTGTCTGTGTCTCTGTGTGTGTCTCTGTGTGTGTCTCTGTCTGTGTCTCTGTCTCTGTGTGTGTGTGTGTGTCTCTGTGTGTGTGTGTGTGTCTCTGTG
Source organism: Rhinoderma darwinii (assembly GCF_050947455.1). Lineage (NCBI taxonomy): Eukaryota > Metazoa > Chordata > Amphibia > Anura > Rhinodermatidae > Rhinoderma > Rhinoderma darwinii. The sequence goes on from NC_134687.1 coordinate 553,035,606, forward strand.
TGTGTGTGTGTGTGTCTCTGTGTGTGTGTGTGTGTCTCTGTGTGTGTGTGTGTGTCTCTGTGTGTGTGTGCGTGTCTGTGTGTGCGTGTCTGTGTGTGTCTCTGTCTGTGTCTCTGTGTGTGTCTCTGTCTCTGTGTGTGTGTGTGTGTCTCTGTGTGTGTGTGTGTGTGTCTCTGTGTGTGTGTGTGTGTGTCTCTGTGTGTGTGTGTGTGTGTCTCTGTGTGTGCGTGTCTGTGTCTCTGTGTGTGTCTGTGTCTCTGTGTGTGTCTGTGTCTCTGTGTGTGTCTGTGTCTCTGTGTGTGTGTGTGTGTGCGTGTGTGTCTGTGTCTCTGTGTCTGTGTGTGTGTGTGTGTGTGTGTGTGTGTGTGTGTGTGTGTGTGTGTGTCTCTATATATGACTGATTTTGTAAAATGTCAGCATAGCGCTGTATTGCTTTATTTAATTCACACCCTGAACTAAAACTACATGTAACCTAAACATTTTTTTGTATGTGCTGTTTTTTCTTAAAATTTGCAATTGTTTTTTTGTTTTAGGTTGCATGCAGGGTATGATTCCGTACCTCCCCGAGCTCATTCCTCACCTTGTTCAGTGCCTTTCTGATAAGAAGGCTCTAGTGCGTTCCATTACCTGCTGGACCCTTAGCCGCTATGCACACTGGGTAGTTAGCCAGCCCCCAGATATGTATTTAAAGCCATTAATGACAGAGCTGCTAAAAAGAATCCTTGACAGCAACAAACGCGTACAAGAAGCTGCTTGCAGGTACTCGTGCAGATTGTTTCTATTAGGTTTTACATGTTTAATAATATTTTGCTCATCTTAATACAAGCAACCTGTCCAGTTTTGATGAATCACAAAAAAGTTTGGTCTTGTCGCTATTAACCTGCATAGAGAAAATCAACTTCCTAAGTTTGTTATATTTGTGACTTTCCCTTGGCAAATCATGTCAGTTAGGCCTCATGCACACTTCCATCACGTTTTTCACGGATCCGTGTGTCCGTGATTGGAACAGTGTGCTTCCCGTGTGTACTCCGTGTACACTTTCCGTTTCCGAGAGGAAATTGAAACCTGTTCACACTATGTACACGATATTGAGTCCCGCACATGCTATTCCCTGTCCAGCGGTACTCGCTGTTTAGGGTGCTGAAAGCGTTACTGCCGATCAGTGCAGCCCTTTAACTCTTTCAGCACCCTGGACAGAGACTACCGCTGGACAGGGAATACCATGCGCGGCGTTCACAATATAGATTAATGGTTCATTAAAAAAAAAAAACTGCAACAAAAAAAGTTACTACTTACCCAGAATTCCCTGCTTGCCTGCTTCTTCAAGTCCGGCCTCCTGAGATGACGTTTCAGACTGTGTGAGTGCATCATATCATGCTGACCGCGTGCACAATTGTCAGGACTCAGGAGCGCGGCAATGGCTGTATTACACACCCGCAGCCTCGCTCTAACTACATTCATGTGTTACTATACTTAGCTATGCGGCCGCACAGCTTGGTATCAAAATACATTAATTAACGGTATTGAACCATTTGAGGGTGCACGGTATCGAAACAGTATCTAAGTTTCTATGCATCGTGCAACCCGTCTTTCTAATATACTTACTACTATATCTTTATAGCGGTCAGAGCTCTGTTTTTCTTATACACCACTCCATATCCCATGCATAGACCTAGCTAAAGAAGCACTCCGGTGAAATTTCCCATCCCCCTTATTTGAAAACATGATTAAGTGAAAGGTAATGAGGTTTATTCCCTTATCGGGTACTTGAAGTTTAATGTTAGCTGTTCCTGGCCAAGGTGGGGTAACGTGATTTGCACTCTGACAACCAAATTTATACTGTCTGCTGTAGGGACCAGAGGTCACTTTCTCAATGCAAGCATATAACTCGCATCGAGCCTCCGGTCGCCAGACACTGTAGGATTTAGGGAGTCAGAGTGGGGACCCAACGGCAGCCCGCAACAGAGTGGCAAATAGTAAAATAAAGTTCCTGGTAAGAATAAAGTTCACTACCTTTCACCTAATTATGTCTTTAAATGGGGGGCGGGGGTGTGTTTCCTCAGTGATTCTCTAAGATAACATGCTGGCTGCACGCAGTCAACACTAGAGGGAGCTAACTGCATACTGTTATACTGTACATTGGACTCAATAATCTGACAGTGTTCAGTAAGGTTCTATACTCCCTCTAGTGGTGATTGCAGTGCTATGTTTTAATTTGGTGCAGAGGATATTGAGCTCCGTATCACAAGTGGTCTGGGTCCTATAAAGATATATTAAGAAATGAGTCCGCACAGAATGTTAGACTTTAAAATGACATGGTAGAATGTGGGGGATACACTTTAAAGAAGATCCTTTATGATATGTTATAGTCAATGAAGAAAACACAATTTGGCATAGATTTGAATTACCTATGTATTTAATTGAAACCGGTTTTATTTCCTAGTGCCTTTGCTACTTTAGAAGAGGAGGCTTGTACTGAGCTTGTCCCTTACTTGGCTTACATTTTGGATACCCTCGTCTTTGCGTTCAGTAAATACCAGCATAAAAACTTGCTCATCCTTTATGATGCTATAGGAACTCTAGCAGATTCTGTTGGACATCACTTAAATAAGCCAGTGAGTATTTAATATTTGATGTATTGTCTGCATTATTTTAACTTATGAGTGTAAATGTGGCAGATGTTCTTATGTCCAATCTGTTTATTGGAATATGTCTGTCTGTCTTAGTACACAACTTTTTTCTTTAAATCAAATGTTTTCAAGAATTAAATTTTTCTTAATTTTTTTTTTTTATGCCTAAAAAAATTAACCATTTATTCTCCACCCTTTCCCTCCAGTAAACCCAAACAGAAAATGTAAATCTTGATGTGCGGGGGCAAATTCATACAGCAGTACACAATTGACAGATACATACTTTATCATATATATGTAACCGAAATGGTGATTTTTGTATTTGCACAACTTTTTAATGTATTAAGCTTACTGTCCCCACGTTTCTGTAGGAATATATTCAGATGCTGATGCCTCCACTTATCCAGAAATGGAACGTTCTAAAGGATGAAGACAAGGATCTCTTCCCTTTACTTGAGGCAAGCACTAAGCAATAGTTTGATTTACAAATGCATTTTTTGGTTGTTAGCTGGTGGATAATTTCCATTGCAGGAATCCATCTAAATGGTATTTTTTTTTAAAAAAGGAAAAAAAAAACATGCACGTACTTCAGAAATATCCCTGTACAGCTGTTCTGTATGTAAGAGAATGCTGCCGCAGAAATTCCTGCAACAATTTGCCACAAGTTAGCATAGTGTAAAAAAAAAAAATTAGGGCCTGTTCACATCACCGTTCGCTTTCCGTTCCGTTGGAGGTTTCTGTCGGGTGAACCCCGCAACGGAAAGTGAAACCAGAGCTTCCGTTTCAGTCACCATTGATAGCAATGGTGACGGAAACCTCGCTAATGGTTTCCGTTCGTCACCATTCCGGCAGGTTTCCGGTTTTCCGACAATCAATAGCGGAGATCAATGGTGACTGAAACGGAAGCTATGCTTTCACTTTACATTGCGGGGTTCACCCGACGGAAACCTCAGACGGAACCCCGGAACGGAAATGAACGGTGAGTATTGCTCCTATTCTCTGATCTTTTCATTCTGCAACAACATGTTCTGCTCTTGAAGTAGGAAACTGAAATACTATGTTTGTTATCTATGTGCTTCTCCATGAGGCTGGTGACTTCCCGGCTTTTATTTTTGTAATGGAGTTTAAACCTATTTCTGCTTAATCCTTTAACGCACCATGATATAACTGCACGTCATGGTGCGGGCGCTAAAGTATGGAGCAGGCTCATGTATTACAGCTGACACCCTGCGCTAAAGGCCAGGAACAATCGTTCTGTTCCTGGCAGTTTAACCACTTGGATACTGTGGCCATTAGCAAGATGCGATTGCGGGGTGTCAATAGTTTGTCATGGCAGCCCAGGGGCCTATGGCAGGACTTAACAGGAGCCTGTAAAAATCACAATACACTGCAATACATTAGTATTGCAGTGTATTGTACCCGTGATCTGACGATCGCAGGTTTAAACCCCCTAGGGGAACTAATATTAAACGTGGCAAAAAAATAAAGTTCCGTTGTCCGTATTAAAAAATAAATATATATATATATATATATATATATATATATATATATGCCTTTCCCATTTTTTTCCATTAAAAACGCCAGGGTTGCTGTTTGTCACCATATGGGCAATAAAAAAAAGTCATGAGGGGCTGGTGATGATCCAGCTGTTGTGGTCCATGTCGGTACCAATGACAGAATAAATGGTAGGTGGAGGAGCATTAAGAATAATTTTAAAGAACTAGGCTACAAGCTGAAGGGAAGGACCTCCAAAGTAGTATTCTCAGGAATACTGCCTGTGCCATGCGCATCACAGGAAAGACAGCGGGAGCTCAGGGAGTTAAATGCATGGCTTAAGTCTTGGTGTAGAGGAGAAGGATTTGGGTTCCTAGAGCACTGGGCTGACTTTTCATTGGGGTACAAACTGTATTCTGCAGATGATTTGCACCTAAATGGAAGGGGGTCCGCTGTGCTGGGGGAGAGAATTCTAGCTGGGGTGGCGGAGTGTTTAAACTAGGGCTGAGGAGGGAGGCCAATATAGGAAATAAAGGGGTAGTTAGGTTAGAGAGGGGTCAGACTATATTGGTGGGGGGAGAAACAGACGGTGGGGAGAGGACTAGGCAACAAGATAAGGAGATCCTTTCGTTACAAAACAGCAGTGAAAATAAAAAGGCCAAAATGTCAAATAATCACATTTCTGAAATTGAAACATTTAAAGGCAAGTTAAAGTGTATGTTCACAAATGCCAGAAGTCTAGCAAGCAAAATGGGGGAGCTGGAGGCCTTAATACTGGAAGAAGATATAGATATAGTTGGTGTTGCTGAAACATGGCTGGACTCTTCACATGACTGGGCTGTAAATCTACAGGGTTTTACACTGTTTCGGAAAGACAGGGCAAATAGGAAAGGTGGTGGTGTATGTCTGTATGTGAGAAGCGATATGAAGGTGAGTGTAAATGAGACATTAGAGGGTGAAGACTGTGAGGAGGTTGAAACCTTGTGGGTGGAATTACAAAGGGAAGTAAACACTGAAAAAATTACTTTTGGTGTAATCTATAGACCCCCCAATATAACTGAAGAGATAGGAGATCAAATATATAAACAGATGGAGCGGGCTGCACAGGCGGGTACTATAGTGATAATGGGAGATTTGAATTTCCGGGATATTAATTGGTGTCATGGTTCGGCTTCAACTGCAAAGGGGAGACATTTCCTCAACCTGTTGCAGGAAAATTTTATGGGCCAGTTTGTGGAAGACCCGACTAGAGGTGAAGCTCTGTTGGATCTGGTCATTTCTAATAATGCAGAGCTTGTTGGGAATGTCAATGTTCGTGAAAACCTCGGTAACAGTGATCATAATATAGTTATATTTTACCTATACTGTAAAAAACAAACGCAGGCTAGGAGGGCAAAAACATTTAATTTTAAGAAAGCCAATTTCCCCAGGATGAGGGCGGCAATTCAGGATATAGACTGGGAAGAACTAATGTCAAATAATGGGACAAATGATAAATGGGAGATTTTCACATCTACTTTGAGTTATTATAGTGCAAAATGTATTCCTATAGGTAACAAGTATAAACGACTCAAATTAAACCCCACATGGCTTACACCTTCTGTGAAAGGGGCAATACATGACAAAAAAAGGGCATTTAAAAAATACAAATCTGAGGGTACATCTGTAGCCTTTGTAAAATATAAAGAGCTTAATAAAATCTGTAAAAATGTAATAAAATCAGCAAAAATACAAAATGAAAGGCAGGTGGCCAAGGATAGTAAAACAAATCCTAAAAAATTCTTCAAGCATATAAATGCAAAAAAGCCAAGGTCTGAACATGTAGGACCCTTAGATAATGGTAATGGGGAGTTGGTCACAGGGGATCAAGAGAAGGCAGAGTTACTAAATGGGTTCTTCCGCTCTGTATATACAACAGAAGAAGGAGCAGCTGATGTAGCCGGTGCCAGTGCTGTTAATATATCAGTTGATCTACTGAATTGGATGAATGTAGATCTGGTCCAAGCTAAATTAAATAAAATAAATGTACACAAGGCCCCGGGACCAGATGGGTTACACCCTAGAGTTCTTAAAGAGCTTAGTTCAGTTATTTCTGTCCCCCTCTTCATAATATTTAGAGAGTCTCTCATGAGTGGTATAGTGCCAAGGGACTGGCGCAGGGCAAATGTGGTGCCTATTTTCAAAAAGGGCACTAGGTCTTCGCCGGGTAATTATAGACCAGTAACTTAACATCAATTGTGGGGAAAATGTTTGAGGGGCTATTGAGGGACTATATACAGAATTATGTGACAATAAATAGTATTATAAGTGACAGCCAGCATGGTTTTACAAAGGACAGAAGTTGTCAAACTAACCTAATCTGTTTTTATGAAGAGGTGAGCAGAAGTCTAGACAGAGGGGCCGCTGTGGATTTAGTGTTTTTGGACTTTGCAAAGGCATTTGACACTGTCCCCCATAGACGTCTCCTGGGTAAATTAAGGACTATAGGTTTAGAAAGTATAGTTTGTAATTGGATTGAGAATTGGCTCAAGGACCGTATCCAGAGTTGTGGTCAATGATTCCTACTCTGAATGGTCCCCTGTAATAAGTGGTGTACCCCAGGGTTCAGTGCTGAGACCACTATTATTCAACTTATTTATTCAATCTATTTTTGCAGATGACACCAAGCTATGTAGTAATGTTCAGTCTATGGAAGATGTTTGTGAATTGCAGGCAGATTTAAACAAACTAAGTGTTTGGGCGTCCACTTGGCAGATGAAGTTTAATGTAGATAAATGTAAAGTTATGCATCTGGGTACGAAAAACCTGCAAGCATCATATGTCCTAGGGGGAGCTATACTGGGGGAGTCAATTGTTGAGAAGGATCTGGGTGTACTTGTAAATCATAAACTAAATTTCAGCATGCAGTGTCAATCAGCTGCTTCAAAGGCCAGCAAAATATTGTGGTGTATCAAAAGAGGCATGGACTCGCGGGACAGGGAGGTAATATTACCACTTTACAAAGCATTAGTGAGGCCTCATCTAGAATATGCAGTTCAGTTCTGGGCTCCAGTTCATAGAAAGGATGCCCTGGAGTTGGAAAAAATACAAAGAAGATCAACGAAGCTAATAAGGGGCATGGAGAATCTAAGTTATGAGGAAAGATTAAAAGAACTAAACCTATTTAGCCTTGAGAAAAGACTACTAAGGGGGACATGATTAACTTATATAAATATATTAATAGCACATACAAAAAATATGGTGAAATCCTGTTCCATGTAAAACCCCCTCAAAAAACAAGGGGGCACTCCCTCCGTCTGGAGAAAAAAAGGTTCAATCTGCAGAGGCGACAAGGCTTCTTTACAGTGAGAACTGTGAATCTATGGAATAGCCTACCGCAGGAGCTGGTCACAGCAGGGACAGTAGATGGCTTTAAAAAAGGGTTAGATAATTTCCTAGAACAAAAAAATATTAGCTCCTATGTGTAGAAATTTTTTACTTCCCCTTTCCTATCCCACTTCCCCTTTCCCTTCCCTTGGTTGAACTTGATGGACATGTGTCTTTTTTCAACCGTACTAACTATGTAACTATATATGTACCAAACAATGGTACCAATAAAAACTGCATTTAGTCCCACAACAACTAAGACTGCAAACTGCTCAATCGTTGCAAAAATAAGTCATGGCTCTCTGTTTTGTAACACCACAGTCTAAGGTTTTTTTGTTTTTCGAAAAAAAGGTTTTCCTCTGTAAAAGATAAAAAAAATGTTTGCATTCACCAGCAGATTAAAGTTGAAGGACCTGTCACTAGGTCATATAAGTCTGCACTGGTTTACTGACCTGAATAGCGCGGTCTCCCTGAGTCCAGTGCTGGGCCATATCTCTGGAACGGGAGGGTGCAGGATAAACAGCGCTGGAATTGGGAAGACCGTGCTATTCAGGTCAGTAAACCAGTTCAACTTATATGACCTAATGACAGGTATTCTTTGTGGACATTTTTACCGCACGGTAAAAGCTGTAAAAACTAAAGGCAAAAAAAGGAGGAATCCGTTTTTTTTCCAATTCTACCCCACAAATATTTTTTTCACAGTACATTATATGCCACTTAAAATGCTGCCAATCAGAACTAAAACTCCTCTGGCAATAAATAAGCTGTCCCAGCAATAAAGTTATGTCTCTTGGAAGGTGGGGAGTGAAAAATGCCTTGACTTTAAGGGGTTAAAGGGAACCTGTCCGCAGTTTGCTTTCAAAACTGCTGACAATGCTGTAAACCGGTTGGAGAGTAGTCTAACCATACCTATGTTGTCGGTCATGCAAGTTGCATGACCCAAAAAAATCTCAGTTTTGATGTCCTGGACACTGCGGTCACAAGTGCCACACTACACTTTAAGTGACTGCTCTAGCAGTCTCTTTTTGGATGCTAGAGCAGTCACCCAGAGCGGGCGTTCAGTTCAGAGAGTCTGGTGTACTGAAGATGAAGATGCCGCCTCCATGGCACTTGTGATCGTGTCATAGGAGACCTCAAAACTGAGATTTCTTGGTCAAGCAACTTGCAAATATCAGCTGTTTTTGAGGACTCCAAACTGCCTTCAGGTTCCCTTTTAAAGGGCTGCTAAAGATGGTGACAACAAATATGGTTGCAATTAAAGCTCGCTGGGTTGCTACCCTACTTTTGTGTTTGCTTACCTAGGCAGCTCTGCTGTTCTTGAACTGGTCAACTCCACTTTCTTGGGTATAGTGTGATTGGAGTGGTTAATTGTGGTCATTTGCCATCGCAGTCAAGTAATACAAGGGTGACACATGTCGTGACGTACCTTCACTGCGGTAGGCTGCCTTTGGCTGCTGCAGTCACGTGGTTTGTAAACTGTGTGGACAAAGTGTAATTTCACACAGGAGTAAATGGTGGTAGGGTACTGCAGCACGGGAATAGAGAAGAACCACTGAAACTGTTCTATTTGTAACATTGGTCATGGAACTCTTTCTCAGTCGTAATTTTGAGTATCTTTCCCGTTTCAGTGCCTATCTTCTGTTGCTACTGCACTTCAATCTGGTTTCTTACCTTACTGTGAACCTGTGTACCAGCGTTGTGTGAACTTAGTACAAAAGACCCTTCAACAAGAGATGGTAACTTCATGTATATTGTGGGAGGGCAGTCACTTTTTTACTTTTGCGTAACCTTAAAAATATAAATAGAACAGAAATAAAGCTACAAAGAGGTCAGCAGTGGGTTGAGGACATGATTTTACTAGTTTGGTGATTACGTAGTTTATACCTATGTAGTACTTTACCAATACCATGATTTTTAAAGGGGTTGTTTCTATGCCAAGTCTATTTGCCCTGGTAGGTTGTATGAGCACTATGCAGCTCCTGTTAGACACATGGAGAACAGCTCCTAATCTGACAGATGTAGCCTAGGAACGTATTACATTCATTTGAATGGGCGCCAGGGTTGCTGCAATGAAAATGTGTGGCTAGCCGCAGCTTCCCTAGCCAGTATCAGCTGGCGGCCAGTGTCTTCATGAGCTAGACCTGCAGTGATTAGCTGGTTGCTGGGGTAACTTCAGTGGTTTGTAGACCTGGGCTTTTTTCACAAGGTCTTTTATCGTGCAACTGCCCATCAATTATATTGTGTAAAATTCTATATTGTGTATTATATGTATACTTATCTTTTTACATGTGTTTTTTTTTTCGCCTGTGTTGAAGATGCACAATGCTCAGCCAGACCAGTACGAGTCTCCAGACAAAGATTTTATGATTGTGGCTCTAGATTTACTTAGTGGATTGGCGGAAGGGCTTGGTGGCAACATAGAACAGCTTGTAGCAAGAAGCAACATCCTTACTTTAATGTACCAGTGCATGCAGGTAAGCTGGCAGGAATGTGATTAAAAGTGCAGGAATCCACTTGTCAGACAGAATGACCAGAGGATTTAATTCATATGTTACATGCAAAATGAGTTCATCCCATCTCCGGATCTCCATTCGGCACTATAAACTATCTAATTCTGGCACCTGTGCGGCCGTACTACTAATGGTGGACAGTAATGCCTGTATCAGAAAATGTACAAAGAGCAACAAAAGTTGTGCTGTCAGGCTCTGTTCACACTAGTGCCGTATGTTCCGTTCAATATGAAACTGACGGATTTGTTTTCGAACAGATCCAAATGGATCTCGATGGATCCCATTAATTTATTATGATCTACATTAGGTTTTCATCAGTGTTCTGGTGGTTTTGACAAGTTAATAACTACACTATTCGTACTGTAAAAAAAATACTGGAAACCTTGATGGATAGGGCATAACTTTAAATGTGAACAGAGGTTCACTGAATCTTTTTCAGTGCACCTCAGACATATATTTATATTGCCGTTAGTTAACTTATTTTGTGATGATGTAAAAATAAAAATTTTAATTTGTTTGTACATTTTATTATGTATGTAACCTCATTTTCTTCCTAGGATAAAATGCCAGAGGTACGACAGAGTTCTTTTGCTTTATTAGGAGACCTGACCAAGGCCTGCTTTCAACATGTTAAATCATGCATTGGTATGTTTCACCTTATTTATTTTGACGTCCTTTTTACTTGAATTTGTTTTTATCGCTTTCCTGAAATCTCTACATTTTTAATTGTTTTTCTTCTCCTTTAGCGGATTTCATGCCCATTTTAGGAACAAATTTAAACCCTGAGCTAATTTCTGTATGCAACAATGCCACTTGGGCAATTGGTGAAATTTCTATACAAATGGGTATGTATTATTCCTCTATTATATTGAGTTGTCCGTGTAACTGGCATCATTTTATCCTGCTGATGACCCACGTTTACTGAGTGTTTTCTACGATTCTTTATTTCAACATATACACTATAATGCGTGGTCCATGTTGTCATGTTATGAAGAATCGGTACAAAATAGATGTGAACATTTTACAGGCTTGTTCACATGTTGCATTTACGGAGAACCCCCAGATCCTCCTAACTAGGAACAGGGGGTTTGGGACACCCGTCCTCATGATCAGTGGGGGGGGGGGGGCAGCGTTCGTGCCCTGAGGGATCATAAAATTATCACCTGTCCTATGGAAAAGGTGACGATTAATCTGGGAAAACCCCTTGAACTGTCCTTCTCACCTGTCTAAGGCCCTGTACAGTTTTTTGTTTTTTTTTGCAGGCAGAAAATTCTGCCTCAGGAATTTTGAGGCAAATTTTGAACTGCCTGCATGTATTTTTCCGCAATGTTTTTTGCTCCGTGGCCATTGAAGCTAATGCACGGTCCGCGGGCAAAATATGCCATGAAAAACGCTCAAACGAGCTCCGTGGGTTTGTTCTGCCATGGGAGGTCAGAGGGGGAAACCGCAAAAAGAAAGGACACTGCTTTTTTTCCCCGCGAGCGGCCTTAAGCCGCCAGGGGGGAAAAAATGCGCTTCATTGAAATCAATGGTGAGCGTTTTCGACGTGTTTTTGATGCTGATTCCGACATGGTTTCAGCGTCGATCATCGCCACAAAAGTGTGTGAACTGACCCTAAGGATTTCCCCATGTTTTTAAAAAATTACAATTGTTTAGTATTGTAAAGCATTTATAAATACCAGTGTGAATGGTTTGTTTGGGTTTTTTTGGGGGGAAAATGACATACGGTTGATGTAAGTGGCATAAAGTTTATATCCACTATTAACACATCACTCCCAATAAAAAGTTTAGCTTAACTGACATTTGAAGTTCTGTCTAAAGTTCTCTTAGACGTCCCCAGCAATAGACTGCAAACTAATACTTTTTTGGGCGCAATTTAGCAACCCTACGCCTTGAGTTCCATCCAGCTCCAAATTGGCTTTTAAGAAGCAATTTATGAATACGAGCAGCTCGGAGAAGCAAATACACACAGAGACACGTTACTGTATGGAAATCCTTCTAGTTTATTCTCATCAGCAGCGGATATTTACAGACGGACAATAACAAATAAGTCCTAAAGTTTAGGCATAGTCCCACAACTTAATTGGTTCTTAGAGGGGCCGTTCCCTCGTGCAATCATGAATCGTAGCGCGTGATTCCCCCATGTTTAGTCTCTGTAGTGTTTTGCACACGGCACTACTGCCTTACAGTCACAGCTCTGCAGAGCATCTGCAGAGCATCTACCTTCTAATATAACTAACTTGTACAAACCTATAAGGATATGAGTATATAAGGCATACAGTAGGTATAAAACACTTTGGAAAATACATTTCCTTTCACATTTCCCCCCTTTTGTGATTTTATAGGTCTGGTAATCATTACCTACCTCTAATTTCACAACAACCTGTCACTTCTTTCCGGAGGCCTCGCTGTGAGAGCTCTCCGTATCGTATAAAACACATAACAATTAAAACAAGTCATAATGACAAAGGCAATCATATTAGTGGTTGGAATAAGTAGCTTAATACTGAACTGGCAGTCGGTGAAAATCCTGTAAATATATCATACCAGTGATGAGCCGTGTCATCCTTAATCTGTGATCCTAAATGTCGCAGCATTCTCCCACTTATAACAGCATTCATTTTGACTGTTTGTAGTGTAACATTGTCTCCTAACCATCTCTCTTACCTATTCTGCGTCTCTTAGAACTTTATTCAACTCATCTAAGGGGAGACTAATATTGGGTGTTGGCAATGGGTCCGGTACTTCTACTGTGCTTACAATCTCATCCAAATCCGTGAGAAATACAATAGTCCGGTTCTTCCATTCTATATGGCTAACATTAAATATACATCCGGAAAAGGGTTTCTAATAAAAAAAGGTTTGTGTGTTGGGGTCATCCGTAACCTTATATACTCTGGTTTTATCTCTATATACAAGAATGTTCCTGTAAGATGGGGGAGGCATTCCCACAAGCATATTTGCCACCCTCCCATCTCACTCCCTGTGCCTTCTCTGCAAGCTTCATATGGGAACCAAGGTCAAAGATAACTGACTAAGAAACATATGAAATCAATATTAATATACTTGTGTTAAAGGTACAATGACTTTCTTATTCACTACAAAAGAACCAAGATGGGAACTCCAGACAAGATGGCTGCTGCACGAAATTAAATCATTTAAACATTATTATAATCACTTTCACATAATACATATCTTAGTAATTCGGCATCCTGCTTGATAATTCATAATGTAATTTCATACGGAGAATATAAGCAAATAAACCATCCTTCACAAACCCCCCTTTTTCTCATATTAAATTACAGAAGTTCTATATTATGATTATAAATCTCAAACAATATATCAATAGGGCCACAACCAATAATAGAATACCATGACAATGATCGGTTTTGGGTATAGGGTCCCACCAGTACGTTCACAAGTCCTGTACGTGGTTCGTTTCCGGTTCGAAGGGCTAACCTCTTCTATCTTCTGCTCTTCACTGACTGTCGCCCTTAGGGTAACCCACATAATTATGGTGTCAGACTGTACATTGGTGTCCAGTGGGGGATTTATTACCCGATTACCCTCCTCCTGGGTCACTTACTTATTAAAACACTTGGATGCTGCTAACGGGTTCACTTTTTTTTTTTTTTGTCTTTGTTTTACTTTGAACTTTGCTGATGTCATCAGGACTTGGCTTGGTCCTTCTCATCTGTCAGTCACCGTCTCTTTTAGTATACATCACCGGGCTGTACTGTGAGCCTGGGGTGAGTACCCACGTAGACGGATTAGTGGAGTTTTATTGTGACTACCGCAAACACTCCATCTGTCCTCTTCCTCCGGTAAGTTGCTTGTCTGGACGGCTGCTTAGAATTGTGACACTGCCGTCAGTTCAGGAGAAGCGTGTTGTATTGGCTCCGGCTGCGCCTGCCGCATCTCAGTGATGGAGTTCATCAAGTTAAAGTCTTTTAGTTCAGGTTTACTGGCACTTGCTGGGGACCCCCAACCCTTATCAATTGTTAAAATAAATGCTAATCTGGTGATGTCATCTACGTAATATAAAAATTGTTCTAAGTACATACAATAACAATATCAGGCCCTTAAACTAAATCAAACACACACCTTTATATAAGAAAAACTTCTCTGTCCCACTCCGCAGGGCACCTAGAAGATGTGTAGTTACTGGGTACATTTTATTTGCACTTCGTGTTACACTTTTCAGCAGGATTTGTACCTTGATCTGAGCTGATTACCTGGAACCGCTCCAACTCACAAAAATATACACATTTTCCACATGTTTATCTGACAAATGTTGCAAACCAATATTTCTTACTCTGTTTATTGCCTGGGAAGGCCTCTCAAGGTGAAACACTCACATTGAGCAGTAACTAGAAGTGATACATGCTAACTCATTTTTCTTTTATTTATATATATATATATATTTCAGAGAATTCAAGTATCACGGTGCTATGCGTCCTTGACCGTCGTCCACACGGTCCTGAATTGGATACACAAACGAGGAAATAGACGCAGCACTCCAAAAGTAGGCTTGACAAAGGTCCTGCTGAGAGGACTGAAACACAGCTATTTCTCTACATGGGTGAATAAACCACTATCTTTGCAACTACTTTTGGAGTGCTGCGTCTATTTCCTCGTGTATGTGTATATATATATATATATATATATGTATATGTGTGTGTATATATATATATATATATATATATATATATATATATATATATATATATATATTATACACTGCACAGAATTATCTGCTCTAAAATTTTCCTTTCCAACAACAAAAAAATAAGTAAATAAAAATCCATATACAGGAATGTGTTTTCAAATGGGAATATCCCACTGCTGTACCTTTTATCTGACTCCTCCAATAGTCCAATGCTGAGGCACGCTGGTCTAGAACTTTACATAAAACTTAACCTCAGTTTTTACTTGAATATCATTATTAAACAAACTAACTTTGGAATAACATCTGTGGAACTGCTGATATCTTATTGTACAAACACCAGTTCAATACTTGGGATAAAAACGATTCCCCTGAAGATACAGGCCGGGCTTCAGGCCACCCTGAGAACAGGTCCACACACACGAGCACATTGTCATACACTTCTACCTCGGGTGGTTGTATGTTCTGCAGTCGCTGGGACGGGTAATCTGGCCGGGCTGCACTTTTCACAGGTACCTTTGCTGTTTTACCTATGTCATGCCATGCGCACATCATGCCGGCTCCTACAAACCTAGCGGTGGCATTATTGTATCCAGGGACAAGCCAATTTACTGACACCTGGCCGCACATACTCTTGTTGTCAGGTCTGTCATCTCTTTGGCTTACCCGATGATCCAATAAAGTTCCTACTACCAATGGACCCATAATTGTGGGCGATGCGAAAAGCGTACCTAGAGTCAGTATAAATGTCGGCCGTCTTCCCTTCTGCCAGGTTACAGCGTGAGCGAGCACCTCCAGCTCTGCTCCTTGAGATGAACAAGAAGGTGAGTGGTTTCTGGATGATTTACCTTGTGCCTCGTATCCTGTCTTGTACATACTGTATATAATCAAGTATCTACATTACAAATTTACATTGGAAACCCATGTCACATATAGATAGAACATTTCAAAAGGATGGAGTTTTATTTTTCCACATTCATCTGATGATCCAGGACACTTGTAAATCCCTGATTAATACAAAAACAAACAAATTATTTTACTGAAATCTGGCATAAAATGAACAACGTTCAGACAAATATTTTTTGTTGTGCCTTCTCTCCATCTAAATCTGTAAAGGCTCATCTGTGAGTGACGTCACCTCGGCCCCCTGTGCAGATTTTCTGGACGGGGATGGTCTCTTACACAATACCTCGTATTGGGTGGAGACTACAGCACAGCATACCCAGTGCCATATTTACCGTTCTGGAAGGATCTGGAACCATCTATACAGAAATACCTCAAAATTTAGTTTACGGTCATACACATTTAATCTGGATTCCTCATTGGGGTCTCATACACATTTTGTAGACCTCCTAGAACCAAATTCATTCATTCAAAATAAAATACCAAACAAAATTGTACCTGATCAATCCTCTCACTACTCCCTCCTATTTGGACTATGCGAAAGTAATTAGGATGAGATATGTAGTTTTGAACCCTGCTAATAAGGTTGGGCACTCTATCTGGGGGCACTAGTTTGACCCCCTGTAATACACAATAGCCTGGAACAAAAATGACTTTCTCCTGACAAAAATAAATTTTATCTTTAAAATGACTTGCAAGCATTTATCTGTAAAACATCTCACATTTTCAAAAATAACATTTAGGCAGCACCATAGCACGTGCCTCGTGTGAAAACCAAAAAAACAATTGTAATTAGTTATTCAGTAAAACAGCAAATAATATATCTGGTAATATTAATTACTGCAAACCAATAAACTATATATGTGAGTAGGGAACAGAGGGGGCACATACATTTTCAAGACCCCGTGTCCCACAATATCTGTATTTTAATTCATTTCAATGAACATCAAAAAAGTCCAACATTAAATTTTATCATATAACACGTAAATATGCAACGTAACTTTTATCTTTTTGCAGACAAATCCAGCCGGCTGTAATATTTTTCCCGCTTGGTGTAGTTACGGACAACCGCGCATACGCAAAGATAAGAAACATTCCTTTACACAGAGGAGAGGAACTGATTTTAACCCCTTTCACATAACACTAAGAATTTTAATTTTTTAGACATTACTGCTGTTAAAAATAAGAACATACAATATAGATCTGTTTTATTGTGGCCACTGGTTTCAAACTACACACATGTTACATTACACATATATCACACCCGTTCACATTACACTCCCCCCGTTCTGACCCACATTAGTCACTGCAATGTACCCGGCTGCTCCGTTTTCTTCACTCTTCCTATCAAAATTTACACCTGTATTCAAATTGTTCTTTCTCACATCAACTTACTTGTAACCACCTGTAATCACTTACTTTGTAATTTTAACTTATGCCCAGTTAACAGAGCTTAACTCCTGGCCATCCACCATCCCTTACTCAACTTTCCACAAACCATTCTCTTTATCACATGCAAACATCCTTCTTACGGCTGCAAGCCTCTTCAACAATTTTTTACTGTTATTTTGCCTTCACATACTTTACAATTAAAGCCCCAGCTCCTTTTTCTCATTCTACTATAATGATGGCCGGGACCCGTGCCCCAAGGCTGTCCCGCATTTTTGTCTCACTTTCTCCTGACCTCATAGTCGGAGAGCAGTAGGGTGATCTCCGGTAAATCCCCCACCTCCAGGCAAACTAGCCACGTTTGCCGACAGATATCTCAGACCAGTCTATCTCCTAGACTGTCTTACCAATACGATATCAAAAGTCGTTCCTCCAGATATTCTTTCCTCTGATCCCTCACTGTATTGAAGATCAAGAACAGACAAAATGCTGGCAATCAATTTCAAGAGCAAATTCTTCACCACAATTGACATTCATGAACCTCTATTGAATCAAGCAGGAGTTGGTCACATTCATTTCAAACCTCTACAAACCCCTCACTGCCGGTGTAGCTTTTGGTTCATACAGGAGGACCCTTACACACAGTATTACAAGCTGGCAGTGTGTGCTAAAAGTGTATCAATGATTATTCAAAACTACATTCAAAGTTTTCCCTGTTGCACTGGATTCTCCATTATCAGGACTTAACCATTGAAGCCCCTGTGGTACTACAGGATATTACTCACAACTATCCAACTGTCCTCTCACCTACAGTCAGTACCTCCCAACTATAATCCCAGACAAACTGGTAACAGAACAACTATTAATCCTCAACGATTTTACACAACTGAATAACAAATGACACTACAACTGAGCAACAAGCACAAGTTTTATTTTTCCCCTCACTGTCCAGACTACAATCTTTTCATTTCAAATACTTCACATGTGAGTTACAACTTCTCTCCGCCATGCGCTACGTCACTGCATTCCAAAGGGGGAAGTCTTACACTTCTCACAATTTTTTCTGGTTAATGTAATTGCTGGCAAAAAGTCTCTTTCATATCAACAGTTTAAGATCACGTGCGCACCTGCAATCTTTCATCACACAAGTTTCAACATACCTTTTTGGATCCATCTTTAATACCACTGCTGGATGAAGTGCCACATCCAGAAGATGTGACGTCATGACCACTAAATTCCGAGGCTTACGCAATACATGTGTGAATGGTGTAAGAATAAGCTTCTTACCTACCGCGGTTTTTTCTTTTTGTAATTCACAGATGTAAAGCGCCACACCTCTCTAGCGACAGCTATCAACGAGCAATCTCCCGGGTTTTTTCGGCACCATTTCTGTCGTGGAAGTCAATGGCTTAAAATATATTAGACTGAAATTTAGATGAGTGTTCCAATAGACACTCACGCCAGGTGTTTTATCCAGCATCCCAATCAGGAGATCTCATACCGATATATATCGAGAGAGGAGAAAAAAACAGACGCTGCTGATATGCTCAAAATACTCTGGGGGTTTATTTCCAAACTCAATTACAATACTATCATTCAGAAGGGCTGGCACTCCTAGCTTCTCTGCTCTAGTAAATAGGTTACGCATCTTTAGTTTGTTCTGGGTCTCTTTCACCCCAGAACCTTAGGTTACTGATAGACACTCACTTTCTGTGTCTTTTCTACGGCTACCTGTAAACAACTTCTACTCTGGCCAGAGATTTACGTGTTTTATGGGTATCCTAACCCTCCTGATTATCTTCTAATAGGAGATTCCTGTTTGAGCAGCACTTTCCAACACACACACCCACGAAATAGATTAGAAGTATAACCATTATCGCTGCACAAAGCAATCCCCCCTATAGCATGCTCCATGCCGCTACCCATTCCTCATTCACACAAACTGAAATGGAAGTCAGGCACTTAGTTTCTAAGCGAGTACAGGGTTCTGGAACTGCGGCTTCATACACTACTCCCTAAGCTGAAAGGTGGAGCCTTAGTCATCCGAAAATAGGGGAGGGCAGACGGGGAAATGCAGAGCAGAATATAAGAATCAAATCTTCTTACATTATGCTGCAGCTTTTGGTATACACATTCCCGTCCGGTCTCCTCTGCCTGGTTCGGGTGGTCTCGGAGTCCTAGTGCCGCAGTCCCTGTTCGGGCGCCATAAAACTGAGCGCAATTTAGCAACACTACGCTTTGAGTTCCATCCAGCTCCAAATTGGCTTTTAAGAATCAATTTATGAATACGAACAGCTCGGAGAAGCAAATACACACAGAGACACGTTACTGTATGGAAATCCTTCTAGTTTATTCTCATCAGCAGCGGATATTTACAGACGGACAATAACAAATAAGTCCTAAAGTTTAGGCATAGTCCCACAACTTAATTGGTTCTTAGAGGGGCCGTTCCCTCGTGCAATCATGAATCGTAGCGCGTGATTCCCCCATGTTTAGTCTCTGTAGTGTTTTGCACACGGCACTACTGCCTTAAAGTCACAGCTCTGCAGAGCATCTACCTTCTAATATAACTAACTTGTACAAACCTATAAGGATATGAGTATATAAGGCATACAGTAGGTATAAAACACTTTGGGAAATACATTTCCTTTCACACTTTCTAACATAATGAATTCCTGTATAAAAAGACACCAAGCCTAAAAAGCTATGTGTGGTAGGGAAAACAAAACCTTACATACAATGTTGCATGTAGAGATCAGCCAGCGGAATTGGGTATATCCCTTTTCTGCTCCAATTTGCCTACAAAAAGGCTTCAGGGTTTTATTTTTTTTAATGGGTAGCTTGTCTTACCCCCTACTGCAGATAGCACATTTGTGGAGTGTCCCTTTAGCAGCAAATTTTCTCCAGCCACATGTTGGTCAGATTTCTTTGAATTGAATGCAATATTCTACCTGGAATACAAAGTCGTCGTGAAAACCCCCTCGCCCCCACTTCCCATATGTTTCCCCATTTTGACTACAACATGAAACAAGACCATTTCAAGGCAGGAGACGGCTGTAGTTTGATAATTTGCTAGTGTTATTAATGGGCATTTCCTTATCAATTCCCTTATCCCAACACTGTGACATGGAATTTTACACTTTATCACAGGCCTATCATAAGATATATGTGTATTCTTCAGATTACATTTTGTTGGCATGTCCTACCTAGCAAGTTAAGTATCCAGTGAGTAGTTCAGATCAACTGCATCCTTAGTTCATTACCAGAAATGTCTCCCAATGTCGGTTCTTTTGCTTGTTTCCCGTTTTATTTCTAAGGAGCCAGCATATTCTGCAGTGCCTTACACAGTTTGTAATCATTGGTTATAAGTGCCTTTTGGGCTCACCGCAGAAACAGGAAGGTTTTTCTGAGTGCTCATGCACATGAACGTTTCTGTTTTATGGCCCACAATACACCGTTCCTAGTGGCTTCCATGTGCTGCATACACTGGAATGGGTGAGACGGACCTCAAATGCGGAGAATAGGACCTGTTCTATAATTTGTGGAACGAACACACGGAGCCCAAAAAAATAAAAAAAACTGCTGTGCATAGCCCCATAGAAATTAATGGTTTAGTGTGCTATCTGCAAAAAAAAGACTAGGAAACTGAAAAAAACAATAGTCGTGTGCTTGAACCCGAACATCTCATGCGCCGGCCGAGTCCCATCAGTGTTTTGAGGAAAGATAGAACATGTCCTATCTTTCCTCTGATCGGAGACTCGGATCATTTTTCACGGACCCGATTCACCATCTAAAGTGAATGGGTCTGTGAAGACTATCGGGTGCCACTCGGATGCTGTCAAAAACGGCCCGAGTGGCACAACGGTCATGTGCATGAGGCGTTAATTCGTCCAAGTTCTCTCAGAAATGAAAAAAGAGGCTCCAATAAGAGTCTAGGAGCTGGTGCATGACTCTCCGTTTCTGAGGTGACGAAAGTAGAATGTGGCAGATTAAGCTTTTTAGTTTATTGGTTATCCTTTGCGCGTGTTCTGCTACACCACTACACTCCTAGGTATTGTTATTTACAGAACACTCTGACTTTATAGCAAAATGTTGACATTACATGTAGCATTGTCACTTGGCGCACACTGTATCCATTGAATATAAGGTTTGTTTTTTGTTTTTTTAGGAGCTGAAATGCAGCCTTATGTTTCTCTGGTGTTGCACCAACTTGTAGAAATCATTAACCGGCCCAACACACCAAAGACTCTCTTAGAAAATACAGGTACCACTTGCCAGCTGTTTGCAGGCACAGACTTGGGGCTTATGTCCAATTTGCTTTCTTTGTGTTTTGACTAATCTAACATAATTTGTTTGCCCTCAAATATGGCACAATGTGTAGTCTTGACTCTTTTTATTTTAATATTTCAGCATCTTTTAGCCCCTTTGACTAATATAATACTTTAATTATCGAGCTTTTTCTTCAATAAAAGATGGTTGCCTGCCACGTGTCTTTCAATTTTATAGATGTATGCTTCTTAACTTTATATAACCTGTGCAGTTTGAATATATTACATGTTTTTTATATAGGAATCTTTATTAGACAGGCCTGTGCATTTAACATTATAGCTCCTACACAATAATTGTTATATACAAGCAATGTCCACTACAGCAGGGTAATTCTAGTGTCCAGATAGCATGAGCCCACTTTAGTCAGGCATAATTCTCTATTAGTGTATACTCATTTTAATCTTTGATAAGAAGTTTACAGTAACTGTTTACACCTCTATACTGTCTACTCCTCAATTACTAGAGAGCTCGTATATTGTTAATGTATTTTTATTTTAGTTTTTTGTATTTTTCTTTTGTATATGTTTAATGTGATGTACTTTCTGGCTAAAAGTTCATTGTGGGATAAAATGTGTACAATAAGTTTGGCCCTTTTTTTACATGAAAGTGTAACATTTGTCCTTCCTTCCCCTGGCACATCCAAATTACTCATGGATTTTGTGTTCTTTAGACCTGAGGTTTTAAATTGAAGATGATAAACTTGGCGCCACTTAATAAGAGTTTTGTCTTGTCCATGGACTGGGTCTAGGATCTGCAGTTCAGCCAAATTATTCTACTATATTTTTCTAACTATAAAACACTTTTTAGTAAGAGAAAATTTTGCTAAAAAGTTTATGGGTCTTATAGTATGCAGTTAAATGGGCCCGGCAGACGTAGACTCCTGACCACTTCCTTCATGGTGGGGCAGTGCTCCCATGGAGAGAACGGTGTTGGGGTGTTCAGTGCCGGGCAGGGAGAGTGGAAAGTGCGACTACGATCTGTATAATCAGGGCATGAAAGCCGGCTGAACACTCTGTACACATTGCATTCAGCTTCCTGTTAGACAGGACATATTACTAGTGCCTAGGGAGAGAAGTTAACCACCAGGTATCAAACCCCTATTTTACTCTAATATTAAGCCCCTCATATACCCCAGACCACCAGGAAATAAACCACTATATACTTTAGACCACCAGGGAACAAAATATTACCCTCCTTATATATTCTAGAACCTAGGTTCTTAACTTCTGGTATGTGTACCCCAAAGGGGGGGGGGGGTTCATGCCATGTCTCGCAGCACAGTATATGATCATAACCTTGGGGGGTACTTTGATGCACCTTGTTTGGGTAGAGGGTACTTCGATTAGGAACATTGAGAAACCCTGTCCTACACTACCACATATCAATGCCCATTTTTACCCTACATTACAAGGAAAAAATATTAAACCCCCCCCTTTTCTACCTTGGACCACCAGAATAAGTGACCTAAACCTCTATAGTACCCGAGGTCATTAGAGAAGTTTTAATTAGTATGAAATCTAAATATATTTTTTTCTGTCCAAACCTGGGTGCATTTTATAGTGCAACGCGTTTTATAGTCTGAATAATACGGTAAATGGGGCTGCGCTGCAATACCCGATAACCCATGGTCCGGCGTTGTGCTGTATCTGGAAAGAGGTTGCGTGTTTTTTTTTTTTGTTTTTTTTTTAATCATTCTAGAGAACGCCTTTTTTAAATGTATCAGCCTGTGCTTGTTTGACTATATTACTGTATTCAATGGACAAAAGGGGGGTACAAGCACCTAGTTCTGCTCATCCTTGGAGAAAACAAATATTGGCCAAACTAGCATTGTTGATTTCGTTTTTCTGTCCCAAGAGGCTAGTTGGCAGGGTATGCCATTGCCCATAGACGTGATTTTGTTAGCCGATGTAACAACAAGAAGCTAATGCTGGCCGTACATCAGAGAGCCATCATCTATATGCGTACATGTTTATTTCAATAGATAGAGGCACATAAGCCACTGCCAAGACACTTCACTGGCAAACTAAGGATCGGCCATGTTGAAAGCCCACCTGTCTGATGACTATCCCTTCTATTATACATTAGATTGTTGGCTCAAATGGGACTTTTACCTAATGTACTTGGGCAACTTAAAGAAAGAAGAGATGGTTATTCTCATACTGTCGTCATTAAAGTGCTGATGGATATACCATGTACTCTGAAATTATTTTGTAACCACAACTACCATATTCACAAACGCACAAAAATTATATAATCCAGAAATTTGAACAGTTAAGAAACTGGTCCCACACTGAGTTTTTATACTGAAAGCACATCCTTTGCTTTAAATGCATGCTGTCATTAGACTGTTCACAAATGCCTGTTCAATGGGAATGTTGCATAGTTTGTCACCTGAACATAGGTTTTGTTTTATTCTGCGTCTATACGAATCTGCTGCCTTCTAGTATTTGTTTAGATTGCTTACTGAATTTTTTATACAATTCTTCCAACATCTTCCTCCTCCCATTTCTCTTATCTTTACCATTAACCATATGTCCCTGTATGAGAGAACACATCTAAAACAGAGCCTGGTTTTGCCTCTTATGTTATCACTTATGACTTTCTAAAAGGTATTCCAGACTTTTATAATCCAGCATAATTCTGCATTCTTATTTTCCTTCAAGATTCAGGTCAACAAATATTTGGATAATCTCATATGGCACTTTTCATTGTGACCTTCTTTTAATTTCTTTTTTTTACCTTGTAGCAGTGAGTCCAGCGGGGCTCATACCTTTACACACAATAGAAGCGATGCTGAAACTTGTTTTTCCGGATGCCGCATGGATCATGTCGACAATGTTTTAAAGGGGTTCTGTATTAATGCAGCTTCTGCCAATCCACCTATTGTACGTGATCAGGTCTGCCTGGATTACATACGGAGTGATGTGGCAGTGGCCCTCTATTCCCTATGTACGTACGTACGTACGTACGTACGTACGTACGTACGTAAGACAATAATGGAGCCCTGTTGATTTACAGTGGGTGCATCGCCTGAAGTCCATGTTGTTTAGCTCCTATAAAGGACTAAACTTAGAACAAGTAGCGAATACTAAATATTACAAATATCATTCTAAAATATCTTCAAGTGTTTCTGGAGGGTCTCCGAACTGGAGAAAGTAGTAGTCCTGGGCAGACATGTTTATGGACTTTGTTTGTACTCCCATTGAATCCAGTCAACCTCTCATCGGTCTGGAATGCCTGCTCACAGGTAATATAGGTGGCATTCTTATGCACCCCACATAGAGAGAGGTTAGACTTCAGTTCCCCCAATACATTATGCCTACAGTTATATGGAAAAATATTGGGCAAGACCTGGAACTTCCTGTTCTTTTGCAATTTACATAACTAGCAATTTCTACTTCATTCTCCACCTAATTTACGGTGCACTTATATAATGGGGAGGAGACTCAAGCTGTGGATTTGCGCTATAGTTAATGCCAGTTTCTGGTGTAAATTATAGTAAATGTCGGGCCATGAAAGATCACTAAGCCCTGCACACTTTCGAGACATTTGCACTGCTCGCGCCACTCTACTAAAGTCGCAAAAAAAAAAAACTTTGAAAGAATAACACCCCCCCCCCCCCCCAATTATCTCAGGTGTGTATTATATCATATATTAATGAGAAACTATGCATGAGCATACAATTGGGGTGACCGAACCATGGGTATAGGCCCTTGCTACTAAGAGGCTAAAGGCTGGTATACACGGGCAGGTTTCTGGCCATAACTAGTGCC
The DNA here is from genome assembly GCF_050947455.1 of Rhinoderma darwinii. NCBI lineage: Eukaryota > Metazoa > Chordata > Amphibia > Anura > Rhinodermatidae > Rhinoderma > Rhinoderma darwinii. Next base: position 553,060,666 of record NC_134687.1, read on the forward strand.
GACCGACGACACAAGTAGTCAGTAGTCACTCGTTAACAGGCCCTTTTACACTCGCAGATGCTTTTTACTGTATGGGGACAAATGATCGTTAATACGTTTGTTCGATCCCCATCAGTTTGCATAATTGTCAGCAGTGCATCCTCAGTTTACACAGAGATGTGCTGCTTACAATGTTTAGGGCGGCATAATCTATGTGATCACCCGACAAACATGTTTGCTTTATCAGCTGATTGCTGATAAACGTTTGCTCGCCTGATCAATGGTCCATGTAAAAGGGCCTTAAAGAGGCTCTGTCACTAGATTATAAGTGCCCTATCTCCTACATAATCTGATCGGCGCTGTAATGTAGATCGTTTTTATTTTGAAAAACGATCATTTTTGATCAAGTTATGAGCAATTTTAGATTTATGCTAATTCGTTTCTAAATAGGCGACTGGGCGGTTTTTTACCTTTTGACCAACTAGGCGTTGTACAGAGGAGTATATGACTGACCAATCAGTGTGATACACTTCTCTCCATTCTTGTACACTTGTATTCATTGCACAGCGTGATCCCGCGAGATCACGCTGTGCTATCGGTCACAGTGTGATCTCGCGAGAACACGCTGTGCTGTGATTAAGTCCCACACAAACTTTTACCGAAGTGTCGGGAGTGCGAATAGACATCGCGTCCTGGCTGGAGGCAATGTCTAGTCACTCTCAAGACACTTCAGTAAAGTTAATGTGGGTGTATGTGACACCACAGCGTGATCTCGCGAGATCACACTGTGCAGTGAATACAAATGGACATGAATGATTGGTCAGCATCATACACTCCTCTGTACAACGCCCAGTTGGTCAAAAGGTAAAAAAACCGCCCAGTTGTCTATTAAGAAACTAATTAGCATAAATCTAAAATTGCTCATAACGCACAAAAATGATCGTTTTTTTTCAAAATAAAAAACAGTTATCTACATTACAGCGCCGATCACATTATGTAGGAGATAGAGGCTCTGTCACCAGATTATAAATGCCCTAAGGCTCTGTTCACATTGAGTTTTTTGCAGCGGAAACCGCAGCAAAAAACGGCTGAAATTTAATCCCATTGATTTCAATGGGAGGTGGAGTTTTTTTTTTTTTTTTTTTCTTCTTTACGGCGAGTAAAAAAAACGCTCACGGTAAAAAGAAGCGACATGCACTATCTTGAGGCATTTTCCGCCTCAGAAACCCCATTGAAATCAATGGGAGACTGAAATAAACACACTTTTTGACGCATTTTTTGACAAACGCTCGCGGTTGGGGTATGTGCACACGCAATCGCAAAATACGTCTGAAATTACGGAGCTGTTTTCAGGCGAAAACAGCTCCTGAATTTCAGATGTTTTTGCAAGTACTCACGTTTTTCGCGGCGTACATTACGGACGTAATTGGAGCTGTTTTTCAATGCATTCAATGAAAAACTGCTCCAATAACGTCCCAAGAAGTGTCCTGCACTTTGACGCGGGCGTATTTTTACGCGCAGTCTTGACAGCAACGCGTAAAATTACACCTAGTCTGAACAGAACATCGTAAAACCCATTGCAAGCAATGGGCAGATGTTTGCAGATGTAATAGAGCCGTCTTTTCAGGCGTAATTCAGGCGCCTGAATTACGTCTGAAAATAGGTCGTGTGCACGTACCCTTATTCCATCTTTTTGTTGAAGCGATAGTTTAAAAAAAAACCCGCGTGTGGTGCAAAATCACTTAAAAAAAACGAAGCTGATTTTTCCAGGCAGAATTTTCTGCCTGCAAAAATCTCAGTGTGAACATACCTGAACACTAGGTTTTATGAAAAGTCTTGGCTCCGCCCAGGCATGCCATACGCTTCCCACAGACCCTGGCTAAATCCGTTTTAGCCTAGTATCTTTGAGGCAAACATGACCTGATACTCAGGTCTGCTGTGTTTTGTTTCGTTTTATTTTCTCTCCTTCAATTCAGGTGGGTTGTCATGTCAGTCTGGTTACCAGCCTAGTCAACCCCCTGCGGATGCCGGGAAACCATGCAGTGCTAGTAACTCTACTATATGTGCAAGGTTACTGAAGAGGTGACCCTGTGGATACCCGAAGACTACAGAGGGGTGAGTATGAAAATCACCCCCACCTCTGGTACTCTATAGAGGTTACTCCTTTAATGGGAAAATGACACCTTATCTAGAAAGGACATGCTTTAATGGGATAATGAAGTCCCTATCTGAGTATCATACTTGGGGAATAATGCTGTAACTTACTCAGACTTCTGCCGCTTATAAGGCCACTTTTTTTTTCTGCAGCTCTTCGCAGTAAGGGAGCAATGCCACGCTGTGCCGTTTTGTGCCATACACATTACATGTCCTGTCAGTGCTGTGAGCCAGGGCTGCTACTACAGTCCCCAGTTTATATCCGTGCTAAGCCGCAATCCTCGGTTGTACATGCCGTGGGGGCCTGTCAACCAGCATTGCTTCATGCATGCCTGGAGGAAGTTATTTTCTGAGGAGACTAGCTTAGGAGCAAGGTGGCCAATTCAAAAACCTGGGTTCATGAAGGGGCGTTCCATACTCCTTCCATGGAATTCCATTAGCAAAACTCTGGTGCCCTCACCATTTCCCAACGCTGCATCATAGAAAGTGGTCACTTCTCCACCACCTCTTCAGAAGCCATTTTTGCTTCAGTCTCTTAAGCCTTTCCTCTTCTGCCAAGCGGTACACCGCAACAGGGGGTTGGATGCCTAGCCGAAGTTCGAAATTATCAGGTTTTTTTGTTTTTTCTTAGCTGCAGTTTTCCCAGTGGTCAGTTTTTCCCCACTTGTCACTATTTGTGTATTAGTTAGTTGTATGTTCCCTTCTCCCTTGTGACATGTCTTCTCGGAAGGATTCTTCCAGACAGCCGGCACAGGTGGGCTTGGTTACATATAATTGTCAGGCAGAAGTAGTAATCTTTTTATGTGGCCAGCCTTCCCTTTTCTGTCCACAGCGTCTGCTATCCAGGATCACCCCAGGATGCTACCTCCTCACCCTCTCCTAAGATGTGGCACCTCCTGAATGGTCCAGTTCTTTTTCTCATGCTTTAGGTGACATTTTCAGACTCTCAAGCTATGGTTGGGTCTTTGAAGTGCCTGCCTTCCTAGATAGTGGCCAAACGCCCTTACCATTCTACCTGGATAATGCACAGTCTATCTCTCATGGTCGATCAAACAAGAGGCACAGAAGTACTAGGGACAAGTTCCCCCTCCTACTCTGTTTCCTTTTAATGCCTCCCTAGAAGGGTTACCGACGGAAAGGCGGCTTCCAACCAGAATTAGTTCATTTCCTCTAGTGTATCCTCTGAATCGGATTCAGAATCTGAGCAGGACTCGCAGCTTACATGCAAATGCTGATATGTGCGGTTAGGGACACATTTCCTGAGAAGGGTTGATGGGGGTCATCCTTTACATGAAGAGGTGCTTACGACGCCAAAGGATATGTTTTCTAAACTATAGCGAGTTTGAGGAAACGTTATGCAAAGAATAAAAGCTTCTTGACACTTCTCATAATTTTTTTCAGGAGGACTTTTTCTCTAAATGATTTGTTTCTCCTGTGGATCCACCTAGGTCACGGCTGTCTTAAGAGCACCACCATCACAACGCTGTCATCACTCAGGAACTCTCTTGACAATAAGTTGAATTTCCAAACCAAGTCTGGATTTGTGACATGATCTCGCTTCTTGGGAGATGCACGCTTCCAAGGTCTTATTTGAGGCTACCCTTGAGTCAGCCCGCCTCAATGCCTTTGCATCGGGTAATCGTGTTGCCATTTGGCATTCTGTTTGGCTGAAATCTTGGGCGGCCAACCATGCTTTTTTTTTTTTTTTTAAACCTTATTGGCCTTCCCTTTAATGGCAGACTTTTTGGTAAACTTCTGGATGAGATTATTGCTGAGGCTACTGGTGGTTAGAGTTCTCTTCTGCCTCAGAACCACCACAGTTTTCTTTCCATACTCAGAGGTATTGATACTTTCTGAATTCCTCCTCCCCAGAAGCAGTTCTCTTTGCAGAGACCAGACAAAGACTAGTCACCCTAGACACCCATTTTTCAAGCCTAATTTGAGAAGTTTGAGGAAAAAACTGATTTTCCCTGGCACTGCTAACTGGTAAAACACTTCTTGAGTAATGAAGATTTGAAACAATCAAATGTAATATCAGATATTCTTTTAATTACTACGCGTTTCACGGCCGCATCGGCCTCTTAAACCAGAAATAGACAACTGCTAGCATTTGTATTTTACCTGTTGAAGTTGGAAAAGACTGGATCCGGGAGAGTGGTTTCTTCCCTCACAGGTATTTCATCGACTTTACAAAAAGTGTGACACCTTAGACTTTGATTTCTTTCCGTCTCGTCTCAACCACAAGGTTCCAACCTACACGTTTAGGATGTGTGATCCCAAGACAATTGTCGTTCAAGACCTGGTCACTCAGTGGGACGAGTTCTCTCTTCTATATCTTTCCACTCTTGCCCAGGGTGCTAACGAGGGAAGGCGTTCCCACAATTCTGTTGGTACCGGACTGGCCTGCTAGGCCTGGTGCACTCTTGCACATGACCGAGATTGGGCTGTGAAAAATGGTCTGTGTATCAGACGGATTTCCCAGCCCATAGACCTTTATGATGCTAGCGCTCTTTGCCTCCCCACGGAACTGCTGTTCCGTACTGTCATTTTGTTTGGTACAGAACAGCAGTTCTGTGGGGAGGCAGGGACTCCTAGCATCATAAATGTCTATAATGCCAGGAGGGCCGTTAACCTGTACCGGGAGATCCGGCAGACGGACCGTTTTTCATTGCCCGATCTCAGTCGTGTGTTGTTAGTTCACCTACTTGCTATTCCACCCCACTTTACGTCAGATGCGTTTTATGGCAGGGCTATTGAAGCCGAGGTACTGATAGCCCAGCATCTCTTTGAACCAGTCATCCAGGCTTTGTTGAAGGTCCGAAAACCTCAATCAGTCAAGGTGTACGACCTTACATGGAAGGCTTATTTCCGCTGGTGTGAACAGCATAGTTTCCATCCAATGGTATGTTTTGCGCCTAGGGTTCTGGCAATAATGTATAGAGAAAAAAGATGTGGTTATTGCAAACCATACCCAACAAACCCAAAATTGCAATATAATATAGCACGGTGCCATTCCTGATATAGATTAATGAAAAAAAGAAAAATGATCCAGAAATATAGCTAGGCACTCTTGGGTTCAATAAGAATAAATAATTTTATTTTTTGAATCCAGATAATACCGGCAAAGTTAAATTTATACATAAATACACAAATAACAATTTAAAAAGAGAATTCTCCTGGCCAGGAAAGAGAACATACAATAAACCTTCAAAACATAGGTGATATTGCCTGATGGATATATAGCATACTGTATATGTGTTACACGATTTTACAAAGAGATTTCAAAATGAAAAACCGCTGGGCTGTGTTCACACTTGCGGTGTCCAAACATATATGTAATTTATATCACAATATTGCCAGAGTTCCTATTTGGAGTAGCTGGTAATAATGTTAATAAAGAGATTTTCTTTATATGCATATAATATGACTTGACTCTCAAAATAGAAAAATAGCCTCATGAATTAAAGGAATGTGGTTAGAAGCGTGCTTTTTTCCTCTCATCAAGTGGATCAACAATTCCAATTCAAATCTTGTGGTGATAGGAAGTCTTTTCACAGACCCTTGGGTCGATGTATAGCCCTCATGCAGTTGGGCTTTAAAGCAAGATATAAGCTTATATGGGTTTTTACCTTCGCCTCCGACATCCAGTAAGTGCCGGGAAGACCATACGGGGAGGCAGTTAACTCCGGGGTGAAGAATGGCAGGTCTCCTCAGAAGGAAAGTTCACCTGTGTGGCCACACATTAGTTTCAAAGCATCCACATCTCCACCATTGCTTCCCTTGGCGCTCTCCTCTATTGATCCATGCGGGCAACAACCACTGTACTCACGGGGATAGGGGCCCAGCAATGCAGGATCGCACACTGATATTTCAGGTGAGTTAAAAGCACTCCAAGAGGAACGGACCCAACAAGACAAGATCGCACGCCGGCAGCCAGGTAGGTAAAAATTCCAATAATGCCTTGAACACGGACTTGTTCTAGGTCTCTGCTCTGTCCATTCTTTTTCAGCAAACTTTGACCTTTTGTTCACAGGTGAAGACTTGTTTTGGAACTAGCTGCGCTGTCCTGCAAGTCCCTCTTTTTGGTCATCCATAGGGATAATGTGTTGGTCAGCCTGTTCCATCCTTTCTCCTGAAGGTGATCTCTACCTTCCGTATCAAAAAACACATTGCCCTCCCCTCCTTCTGCTCATCCATGGGAGTGGACTTTGCACTGTCTTTAATGGTAAGAGCAGTCTGCGTCTATCTGACTGCGACGGTCGTTTTGACTCACCGATTCTCTTTGTAATTCCTGAAGGGCCATGCAAGGGATTGGCAATGTTCAAGGCCACCATTTGCATGTTAGATCTGGGCTGTAAATTTCGTAAGTCTATAGGTCTAAGTGTAAAGTTTCTCCCTTTCGGCTCATGCTTATTCTACTAGGGCTCTTGGTGCCTTCTAGGTGGTCAGGAATAAAGCTTCAGTTTCTCAGGTATGCAAGGCTGTTACCTGAGCTTCGGTGCTCATATTCACCGAAGTTTACCAGATTAATTCTTTGAACTCTTCTGATGCCCGTCTGGGTCACAAAGTGCTGCAGGCAGCTGTGCGTGTTAGTTGTTACGCATGGCTGTACTTAAATTTCTTTCCACCCTCTGGGACTGCTTTAGGATGTCCCGTGGTGCTGTCTCCCAATGATCTTAACAAGCAAATAGGATTTTTGTGCTCACCCATTATATCTTGCGCACATTGAATGCATTGGTGGACACAGATCCCAGCGGCATTTTGGGTTTGTTCCTGCCCTGGAAACTGGTTGTTTTGTTGTTTTTGTTTTTTCCCCTAGGATCATGGACTTCTTTTTTTTTTTTTTTTTTGTCTTCTGTACAAACTGATTCAGCTATGTCTGTGGGAAGGGTATAATGTTCTAGGGCAGGGCCTATACCCATGGTGATCTGTCCCCTAACGAATTCAACAAAGTTTTAATGGGGAGTACAGAAATCCTATTTTTCCCTATACAGAATCCAACATTAAAAAAACGGTCTCCTTATGAAATTGGAAGGCATTCAGAGGTACAGTAGGGCCCCATAAATTTCTTTGGGTACCGTATTGTGCCTCCATACAACTTGGCGTTGGGCAAAGTATTGTGGTTTAGCCAAAGTGTTCAAGTTTTCTTTCAATTGTTATTATTTTTTTCTCTGACTAGCTTTTTGATTCTACATAAAAAATAGGTTAGTGTAATTTTTCATGCCTTTGTGATAACTAAATTTTAATATTTGGTTTCAGAACCCCAAAATATTGCTAACTATGGTCTTTAATTACCTAGTTATGATTACTAGTGATGAATTGTCTTTCGACAACTTATCAATCTGTGCAATTAAAGTGATGGCTTTGAGTTTTAGGTGTTCTCTCGTTTTTCTTTCCTGGTTTCCTCCCAGCCTTCCTCTTTCTCCACCCCTCTACTCCTCTTCAGTCCTAAACCCCTTCTGACAGTTATGCCATATGTCACTACCTTTGTGGAGGCAGTGTTCATAAACTACACTAGTGATATCTTATGTTTATTATCATACACAAATTCTGTTTTCTGTTTCTGAGTTATTTGTTGTTTTTTTTCTTTATTTTTCTCCTCCCCCCTCATTTGCTCATGTCTTGGTTGGCGTTTGGTGGTGTATAACCGTGATTGCGTTGCCTTAGCAATAACAATTGGTCGTCTTGGTTACGTTTGTCCTCAAGAGGTGGCCCCCATGCTACAGCAGTTTATAAGACCCTGGTGTGTATTCTTCAATCTTTTTTTTTTTAAATTCATTTCTCCATGTTTTCTTTACAGTTCACATTTTAGATTTAATTTTTATTTATTTTTTGTCCGTTATTACACATTCCTTAGTCATCGTCAGACATGTGACTAATCTTGTCCTATATTTTGTCACTTATTTTTTTTTCTATTTCTTCCAAGTATTGTCATATATAATAAGTCTTATCATTTCTGTTGTGGCTAACGACTAATTGATGCATGGGAGCATGGGATAAGATTGTCACATGCTTGCTGTGTTTCGAGCTTGTTTATAAAGTTTACCCATCGCCATTGCAGGTAGGAGGCAGCCTTTTTGTTCAGAGATATAGTTAGAGGATCTGTCACTAGTTTATTAATGCCCTATCTCATAACTAATCTATTAGGTGCTATGATGCTGATAACTACAGTGATTTATTTTTTACTATTTTAATTTTTTTTTCAAAAACATTTATTTGCAGTTATGTGCATTTTTCGAAATATGCTAATTTGGCTATACTTGCCATTTGGGAGGTAACTCTTTTCACTCTGGGCGGTGTAACGTTTTCTGTATGACGCTGTCCAATCAGCTTCGTACAGCTCTCCTATTCCCAGCCCATAAACACGTCATCATATAGTATACAGCTTCCATTTCCTACTGTGTATTCAACTGGTGATATCTCCGGTTGTGTCACAGCTACAACTGCGATTCTGGTGAATCTCATCTTTGATATTCCGCCACTGTTCTATGTGGTCTACAGCTGGAGATATGGCCATTTGAAGGGATCCTCCTTCCCTTCAGCCCCAGTCTCTCACACTGTGTGAGGCAGCTTCATGCTGATAGGACAACGTCCATGGCTGTGTGGTAGCTCCACCTAAGGAGAATCGCTGGTGTTGACGCCCACTTGTCTAGTATAGCCTCATTTGCAGATTTAGAGAAGCTCAACTTTTAAAATCTTTTCGGGACACCATTTTTACTAGCATTATCAGTGTGACCGTGCCTATTAGACTTGCTAGGAGGGCATTACTAAACTAGTAACGGCTGCTCTTTAACTAGTGACTACATTGAGACATTACTTAAAATTGTCCCTCAGTAATTCCTAGTTCTCAGAACAAATAACTATTATACCTGCTAACGGCGGCCTCCACCCTGTGTGGGCAATAGGTACATGTAAAGGGCATCAATTAAGGTTTTCAGACATGATGCATGCACATAGATCACATGCCAATGTATTATGTCCTACACGAGATTATACATTGGTGCCAATGTTACCACTATCTCCTAGCCCATAATGATCTTAGTAAATGTGGCCTGTTGTGAAAGTCACTTTTTTTTTTTTAATCTTATAGAAGTAGACATGGTTGGAATCAGATTTACAATTTTGTCAAACATTAGATTTCTCCAGTAAAGTTAGATGTTTACTTTTGAGTCCTGTTTGATTATTTACTAGACTTCGTTGAGTTCAACAATGTGCTATAGTACTGCACTAAACTGAATTATTTTAGATGTTAACTCTTCAATGCCTATTTGGTTTTTTTTGTGGCCTCCTGGCCTTCCATGGAATAAGTAAGGTTTGCTATTATTTATAGGTGTACTTCATTACGGAATATCCGAGACAATGAAGAAAAAGACTCTGCTTTCCGTGGAATTTGTACAATGATCACTGTTAATCCTGGAGGTGTAGTTCAGGTAAGAACTTTGCAATGTCACATTAAATTTATTTTAATCCCTGCAGCAAGTCGGTATATCACGGGGGTCAAGATTTGCACTTAAGTGTTTCATTGGAAAACCCCTGTTCATATGTACTGTTAGGAGGTCCCCAGCTCAGAACCCCCTTTGAGTCCGAGCAGCTCAGACACTCAGCAGCTCACACTCTGGCAAACTCAAGCCATTCATGTATCACTTGAACAGCCATTCATCTGAATGTCCCATGTGTTACTACATTTTCCCCTGTAACATCCGCTGCAGGGGAAATATACAGGTCGACACGTTTGCTGGGGGTCTAGGGAGCTGGACCCGCTCTTGGATTAATGGGGTTGTCTTTGAGTCTATTCCTATGGCTTGCTTTCTTATAGGGTTATCCTTTCTTATTAGACTGTCCTGAATGATAGATTAATGTTAATTTATCATTTTCATCAGAATTCATGAACGTGTGTGTTTATCTTTTTTAGGATTTTATTTTTTTCTGTGATGCTGTTGCATCTTGGATTAATCCAAAGGAAGACCTTCGGGACATGTTTTGTAAGGTAGAGTGTAATAATATTTTAGACTTTGAATTCTTGTGTTGAAAAAAAAATATATACTATTTTTTATTCTTAACCTCTTAAGGACATGGACTAGTTTGCACGTTCAGGACGCAGCCCCATTTGTCAAATCTGACGTGTCGCTTTATGTGGTATTCACTTTGGAATGCTTTTACCTATCCAAGCGATTCTGAGACTGTTTTCTCACGACGCATTGTACTAGTGGTAAAATTTGCTTGATACATTCAGTATTTTATTGTGAAAGACACCAAAATTTATTGAAAAATGCTATTTGCTTGTAAGACAGATAGTTATACCACACAAAATAAATGCTAATTAACATTTCCCATATGTCTACTTTAGACATAATTTTTTTGAACATCCTTTTATTAATAATAATAATAATAATAATCTTTATATATCGCCAACATATTACGCAGCACTTTACAATTTAGAGGGGACATGAAACAAACAATATCAGACATTACATAGTGACAAAGTTCATTTACAATTCAAACCTGTGGAGTGAGGACCCTGCTCGCAAGAGCTTGCAATCTATGAGGACATAAGGGAGACCTTTTGTTGTTCTAGGACGTTACAAGACGTTACAAGACTTAGAACTTAAGCAGAAATTTGTCACATTTTCAATAAAATGTCAAAAGGCTATTTTTACAGGGACGAGTTCAGTTGTGAAGTGGTATTGAGGGGCCTATCCAATGCAAACTCCCATAAATCGCCTCATTTAAAAAATTGAACCCCTCAAAGTATCCAAGACATAATTTAGAAAGTTTATTAACCCTTTAGGCGTTTCGCAAGAATAAAAGCAATGTAGAGGTGAAATTTACAAATTTCATATTTTTTATTTTTATTTTTTTATTCATTATTTTTTTTGCAGAATTACATTTTTAATCTTTTTTTTTAATTTTTTTTTTTTTTTTTTCCTTTTAAGGCTGGATTCACACAAGTATGTCCGGTCCGTAAAGGACGGAACGTATTTCGGCCGCAAGTCCCGAACTGGACACACTGCAGGGAGCCGGGCTCCTAGCATCATAGTTGTGTACAATGCAAGGAGTCCCTACCTCTCCGTGGAACTACTGTCCCGTACTGAAAACATGATTACAATACGGGACAGTTGTCCCGCAGCGAGGCAGGGACTCCTAGCGTCGTACATAACTAT